>NC_087220.1:63295133-63316481 GCF_015104395.2 Macrobrachium nipponense
CGGCTCCAACTGCGACCCACTATAGTCAGCAAAATATATGACACACAAATAAAAAAAAATATGATAAGTAACAAGTAAAAATAAAAAATCTAAAAAAAGGCTACGCAATATAAAAATTTTAAAAAATCCAAGAAAACTAAGAAACAAAGAACCAAACACTTAAGAGTATAGTCAAATTAAGTTGAGATAACCGCAGAATGACACAAGATTAAAAAAAACGACAAACAAGAAGCAAACAAACCAACCAACACCGTCCAAGAGATCAAAGAAAATAAAAACAAGGAAACCGAGAAAGCACCAGCGTTTATTAAGAGCTCTCAGTCAGAAGGCCCGTGAAAAGAAATATACCAGAGTAGCGAAAGATTCACCCACACAAGAGAGAGAGAGAGAGAGAGAGAGAGAGAGAGAGACCTCACAATGAAGATGAGTCGAACGCATCAAGCAGCGATTTTGCGCTGAAAAAAAAAAAAATCGTACCCCAAGGATGACTTGAACAAGAGGCCGAGGACCACCTTTCCTGAGAGAGAGAGAGAGAGAGAGAGAGAGAGAGAGAGAGAGAGAGAGGTAAGTTACTTGTCAATTTATTTTAAGAGAGTGAGAGAGTGTATCATACACCACGAGGGAAGAAAAAGAAGAAGAAGAACACGAAGAAGAAGAAGGAGGAGGAGAGAAGAGAGAGAGAGAGAGAGAGAGAATACGCTCCACGTACGTAATCCACTATAGAACTTCAGTACGAAGCCAGAAAAATGCATATTGGAACACATAGTACGATCATATAAATGGAGGTCAATACGTTTCATGATTTACTATTGCTACAACTATTTATAACCGCCACTACTACCACAACTACTAAACCCACTGGACAAAGGGACACAGACGGTTAACCCTGTCTAAAGAGGTCCTATATATCTGGAACCCTTAAAAAAATGATTTAACAACAAAATCTATATGTCTAAGATTCCAATAAAAAATGTCCTGATATTTAATGGTCTTACGAGTATATATATATATATATATATATATATATATATATATATATATATATATATATATTATATATATATATGTGTGGTGGTGTGTGTGCGTGTGTGTGTGTGTGTAAGTAATGGAACACACAAGCACGTGTGTAACAATAACTTCTGATCCAAACCCTTACCTGGGTTCGATACCAACGTGGGTCAGAAATGTATAGAGACTCACACACACACACACATTATAATATATATATATATATATGTGTGTGTGTGCGTGTGTGTACGTGAGCGCGCGTGTACACAAATCAATATAAACCCAAGAAATCCCCACCATCCCTGGGTAAAAAATGAGAAAAAAAAAAAAAAAAAAAACACGAACATAAACCCGAGCTTTTAAACCAGACATAAGCATAAACTCTGCCTAGAATCCACGAGATTAATGACCCCCCCCCCCCCCCCCCCACCCCCCCCATTTTTCGTAGCAACAGAATCTTATCATAGGCGTCCATAAACACAGCTGGCGGTCGGCGATCCACAGAAAGAGGGACTTCAGGTCATCTTAGATTTTATGTAGGGACTGTGGACGATGGTACGATTTCTCTCTCTCTCTCTCTCTCTCTCTCTCTCTCCTCTCTCTCTCTCTCTCTCTCTGTTTTACTTCTTCAATTACAGTCATCTTAATTCGTCTTCTCCTTCTCGTACTTCTGTTTCTTCTTCGTTGTTAAGTTTACCTGTTATTTCATTTCTTGAAATACGATTTACTTAAATCTCCTGATTTGGCCTTGTCTCGATTATTGTAATTATCGTTAATAGTTTATTATTATTATTATTATTATTATTATTATTATTATTATTATTATTATTATTATTATTATTATTCGCAATCGATGTTATATCCTTATAATAATTTCCATCTTTCCGTAGACTTCGAATACCACAGAGAGAGAGAGAGAGAGAGAGAGAGAGAGAGAGAGAGAGAGAGAGAGAGAGAGAGAATGTCACTCAAAAAGGCCATTACCCCTAAATAATTCCTCCAGATCATCTTCCGAGGAAAAACTCAGATTATCGAACATCGTCTAAATTACCAACTATCAATTCATCATACCAGTCAACAGGAGTCGTTCTTTGAATCCCGTCTAAAATAACAGCCTTAAAAAATTTTAATAACGTGGTATTTATCAATGAATATATTATACTGAATATTATATTCAATTTGACAAATACGACGTTTTTGACATGAATCCAATTTTGGCGTCTTAATTGCCCACTTGAGTGCAGAAAAAAATTCAGTAATAATAAGAACAGAGAAACTTCTATGCAAAATAAACGCGGCTGAAATAGCCACTATTTTCAATAAAACCTGTATTAATGAAGGTCTGCTTCCAGCAGATAATAAGGAAATCTAGAAAACTAGAGGCTGAAGTAGCTCCAGGACTCATGCAGAAGAGTGTGATCCTAGAAAACGGCGCACATAGTAAGAGAAGTGATGGACGCCTAAGGAGGCAGGATGCAACCCGGAACCCCACCACATATAAATACCACCCAGTCGAATTGGAGGACTGTGATAGAGCAAAAAAAAAAAAAAAAAAAAAAAAAAAAAAAAAAAAAAAAAAATAAAAAAATAATAATAATAATAATAAATCGATTAAAACCGACAGCTCTGCAGAGATCTCACGTTCAGAAGCACGTGATTCAAACCATCTCTCTCTGCTTTCTGAGTTCGACCCCACCCCCGCCCCCCTCTGCGAGAGAGAATCGAATTACGCCCATGGGAACAATTTGCGGGTAGGGAAGGGTACTATGAGAGAGAGAGAGAGAGAGAGAGAGAGAGAGAGAGAGAGAGAGAGAGAGAGAGATAGAGAGAGAGAGAGAGAGAGATGATATACGAGCATGACAATGTACCGGCATATATAAAACAACAAAGAAAAGGATAATGGCACAAGACCATTTAATATAGGCGAAAGGGCAGAATCAATACTCACATTAAAATAATCCTTCAATCGCATGCAAAGAGAGGAACAAGGTTAATTATTAAGGAATAATCATGAATGGAATACATACAAACAAATAAACTATATATATATATATATATATATATTATATATATATATATATATATATATGTGTGTGTGTGTGTGTGTGTGTGTGTGTGTGTGTGTGTGTGTGTGTGTGTCCATCACGCACGAAGATCCTTTCCAGACCTGTCACAGACGAGCAACGCCCAGACAATCAATTCCTTCACCGTCATTAGACCTCATTAGCAGGAGGTGTTACATACTATACGTCGAGGTCTCGAAGTCCTCTGGAGGAAGAGAGGAGGAGGAGGAGAGAAGGAAGAACAGTCGAAGAATTTACGAAAATAACTGTGATAACCAAACAAACATAAATCTCCTTTTTGGTTGATGGGAAAAAACCTCCTGAAAAATAAAATAGGAGGAGGAGGAGGAGGAGGAGGTGGAACTGACGAAAAATTTACGAAAAAACTGTGATAACCAAACAAAACATAATTCTCCTTTTGGTTGATGGAAAAAAACAAAAAAAATTCTGAAAAACAAATAAAACAGGAGGAGGAGGAGGAGGAGGAGGAGGAGGTGGAGGAACTGACGAAGAATTTACAAAAAACTGTGATAACCAAACAAAAACATAAATCTCCTTTTGGTTGATGGAAAAAAATTCTGAAAAAATAAAACAGGAGGAGGAGGAGGAGGAGGCGGAGGAGGAGGAGGAGGAGGAGGAGGAGGAGGAGGAGGAGGAGGAGGAGGAGAACTTAGGAAGAAAAATTGTGAAGACCAAACTAAATATAAATCTGCTTTTTGGTGGACGAAAAAAACTTCTCAAAAATAAAATAGGAGGAGGAGGAGGAGGAAGACAAACGAAGAACTTTGAAGGAAAAATGTGAGAACCGAACAAAACATGAAATCCTAAAATCCTCCTTTTTGGCGACGAAAAAAAAAAAACTTTTGAAAAATAAAATAAAAAATGAAAATGAAACGAAAACTAACCATGAGTTACCGAAACAAGCAAGTAGATACACCCTCCTTCTTTCCACACCTGTGCCACAGAGTGGGCTCACCTTTCGAGAGAGAGAGAGTGTTCCACTTCCAAATCGGACAACGGCAATTTCGACACCACTTCATGAAGTGACAAGGAGAGCGAGATCTAGCAATGAATACACGTTAGTGGCTTTAAGAATAAAAGTCCTAGCAAGATTTTTTTATTCAATAATAATAATAATAATAATAATAATAATAATAATAATAATAATACAGTTAGCTACACGGCTCCTGATATGCTTTTAACTATAATAACAATAATAATAATAATAATAATAATAATAATAATAATAATAATAATAATAATAATAATAATAATGTCAATTAACTACACGGCTCTTAGATATGATTGTATACATTTTGATTGACGTCTGTAATCGCTCTCCAGACTTACTCAGCCCCCCCCCCCCCTCTCTCTCTCTCTCTCTCTCTCTCTCTCTCTCTCTCTCTCAATTGACTTTATGCCGGGGTGCCTAATTCTCTGCTGATGCATATACCAGATTTTTTTCACGAAGAGCTTCTATATTGCCTCATCAACTGCGAGAGAGAGAGAGAGAGAGAGAGAGAAGAGAGAGAGAGAGAGAGAGATAGAGAGAGATAGAGAAAGAAAGAGAGAGGGAGATGAGAGACGAGATGAGAGAGGAACGAGGAGAGAGAAGATGAGAGAATCTGTTACTGCCACTGTTAGTCAATTAAAGGAGTCTTGTATGCCAACGCGTTTTCTCAACAGTGAGAGAGAGAGAGAGAGAGAGAGAGAGAGAGAGAGAGAGAGAGAGAGAGAGAGAGAGAGAGATTCATGCAGGAACGTACAAAAACAAGTCTCTTTTATAAAGGACGCAAATCACATCTCGTTGCCTCCAAGCAATCGTTTCCCTGGCGTGTTTACACAAGACTGCCAGATGCGCAATGAATACCTGATCGAAACGAAAGTCACTCGAAGCGTGTGACCTGTCTTACAATACGATGCTAAAGGAGGGTTAATTTCGTTTGTCAATGAAAATGGAAATTACATTGAAGAAATATATAGGATGTAAATCTCGACCGGTTTCGTCTTTATACCTAAGACAGTTTCAAAGAGTGTGTCTAATAAAAGGAGCCCATAAAAACGCCAAAATATAGAAAGTAAAGTACTTTATTTCAGAGACTGCTGTCTCTCTCTTCAGGTAGGTAATGGACGAGAAAAGTTACAGAAAAGGCGGTGTTTATATCAAGAGATCCATCCACAGCTAAGCCGTTGAACAAGGTCACCCCTCTAAATAATTTCTCTTTAATCTTCTTAAGCGTTGGATGAATGAAGATTTTATCTATGATATCTGAATCCCAAGCGTCCTTTCTATATTTTGGCATTTTTATGGGCTCCATTTATTAGATGGAATTCTGTAGTAACAGAACATTTTTACCCATCATATATATATATATATATATATAATATATATATATATATATATATATATATATATATATCCTATATATATAAACTGCAACCATTAAACTGGAATACCTATCCAATATAAATTCACCACATCCATTCATTACCCCTAACACAACACCAAACTCAATCATTCATTCAAATTACGCAATTTTAAACAATGGAAACTCACCCACTCCCCCTCCCCTCTCTTCCCCCCCTCCCCATCCCCCCCTCCACTCTCAGCAATCCCAGCATTGCTGTAGCCTTGATTAAATACCTGGTCTCTTCAATATTAACTGAATCACCTGTCCCAGGTTAATGAGCTACAGTGAAGTCGGGGCTTATGGGAACCAGGTATCAAGTTCCTTCTCACTGGCCCACCTAGAAAAAAGGAGCGATGGTGACGTCACGTGCTACGACAAGGCGGTTATATCACCTTTGCAATATGGAGGCCGTAGGGGAAGGCGAAAATATATGTTATTATTTATGTGGAAGTAAAGTTGGGGTTTTTCATTTCTAAGATAGATGCTCTCGCGTTTGCCGGAATGGGTAAGGTATAGGAATAAGCAAAAATACCAAAGATGTGTACATAAATATATATATATTGTGTGTGTGTGTGTGTGTGTGTGTGTGTGTGTGTGTGTGTGTGTGTGTGTGTTTCTATGAATTATATTAAAACGCTTCATCATCACACCATCATATATAAACCCACACAGAATATGTTGCAAAAAAAAAAAAAAAAAAAAAAAAAAAAAAAAAAAAAAAAAAAAAAACACAAAAAAAAAAAAAAAACAATCACTTAAAATAAGCAAACTCACGAATCACGAAAATAAGACAAGAAAACCCCCAAACTCACAGAAAACAAAAACACCAAAAGACAACCAACCCTACGAACGACTCACGAATAATTCGCTGCCTCTTCGGAAGCACCACGAATGGCGACGACGCAGACAAAAAAATATTCGTAACTACAAAACGACGAATCACGAAGACGTCACCGGCTCGTTCGTAGAGAGAGAGAGAGAGAGAGAGAGAGAGAGAGAGAGAGAGAGAGAGAGAGAGAGAGAGAGAGAGAGAGAGTCTCCAAGACCTCGCACAGCCTCTTGAACTTCAACAAAAGACTGACGAACCACTCGAGGTTTTACCATAATTTGCCTCGCTCTCTTAACACCAACAGCTTGACAAAAGATGCTAGAGAGAGAGAGAGAGAGAGAGAGAGAGAGTGTATCTGAGTTGTCTGATTGAGATAAGAAAGTGGTGAAATTGGTCAGAAATTGCGACGCTACAAGCGTCGTCCTGGCAGTCAATTTTCAAGACTGCTGATACGCGTATGTCGGATCTCTCTCTCTCTCTCTCTCTCTCTCTCTCTCTCTCTCTCTCTCTCTCTATAGAACTGGACCTGACGAATCAAACACACTCGTGACGTTCAATGAAGGTTTGAGATTCTGATCGAATACACTTGGGAGACGGGAGACGGGAGACGGGAGACGGGAGACGGGAGACGGGAGACGGGGGGGTGGGGGGGGGGGGGGGGGGGGTGGGGGGGGGGGGGGGGGGGGGGGGGGGGGGGGGGGCTGTTGTAGAGGGGGGGGGGGAGGGGGGGCGTTGTGGCTCTCTCTCTCTCTCTCCTCTTCTCTCTCTCTCTCTTCTCCCTCTCTATATATATATATATATATATATATTATATATATATATATATATAAATATATTATATATATATATAGAGAGAGAGAGAGAGAGAGAGAGACCTTACCTTTACCTTACAGACCTTACATCTTGTTTCGGGTTGCCCCAGGTCCCCTCAGTGTGAGGCACCTCTAATGTCTACCAGGGATTTGCTAGTACATCTTCCGGTATATTTTGCATCTTCCAATCTTGGATGGTCTGGGATGCAGTTTAGATATTTGTCGAGCTTATTCTTAAACACATCTACGCTCACTCCTGATATATTCCTCAGATGAGCTGGCAACGCATTGAATAGACGCTGCATTATCGATGCTGGTGCGTAGTGGATTAAGTGTCCTGTGTGATTTCCTTATTTTTCCTGGTATAGTTTTGGGCACTATTAATCTACCTCTGCTTGCTCTTTCTGATATTTTTAGTTCCATGATATTTTCTGCTATTCCTTCTATCTGTTTCCATGCCTGAATTATCATGTAGCGTTCTCTTCTCCTTTCTAGACTATATAATTTTAAGAATTGTAGTCTTTCCCAGTAGTCTAGGTCCTTAACTTCTTCTATTCTAGCTGTAAAGGACCTTTGTACACTCTCTATTTGTGCAATATCCTTTTGATAGTGTGGGTACCATATCATATTGCAATATTCAAGTGGACTACGAACATATGTTTATAAAGCATAATCATGTGTTCAGCTTTTCTTGTTTTGAAGTGCCGTCTAACAACATTCCCATTTTTGCTTTACATTTTGCCAACAGAGTTGCTATTTGATCATTGCATAACATGTTCCTATTCATCATCACACCAAGGTCTTTAACTGCTTCCTTATTTGTGATGGTCTCATTATTAGGTCCCTTATATGCATATAGCTTCTTTCTCTGTCTCCATAATTTATTGATTCAAATTTATCAGAGTTAAATACCATCCTATTTACCTCTGCCCACTCATATACTTTGTTAAGGTCTCTTTGTAGAGCGTTCCTATCTTCATCACAAGTAATTTCTCTACTTATTCTTGTGTCATCTGCGAAACTACTCACTACCGAATCTTTAACATTATTGTCTATGTCTTCAATCATAATAACAAACAGTATTGCAGCTAACACCGTACCTTGCGGCACACCGGATATTACCTTGGCTTCATCCGATTTCTCGTCGTTTGCAATAACTATCTGTTTTCTGTTGTGTAAAAATTCTTTTAACCATTTTTCCTACTTTATCCACGATATTGTGTTTTCTAATTTTCTTCGCTAATATATTATGGTCTACTTATCAAAAGCTTTTGCAAAGTCTAAATAAACCACATCTGTTTCATTTCCGCTTTTCATATTTTTGAATATGTTCTCACGGTGGACTAACAGTTGGTTTGTGTACTTTTTCCGGGTACGAAACCATGTTGTCCTTTATTAAACAAATTATTTTTATTAAATGTTTCATAATATTTTTCTTCATTACCCTTTCATACACTTTCATAATATGTGATGTTAGACTCACAGGCCTATAATTACTTGCCTCTAGTCTTGATCCACTTTTGAAAGTAGGGGTAATATATGCTAATTTGTGCTCATCATATATCTTGCCTGTATCTACACTTTGTCTTAATAATATTGCAAGTGGCTTTGCGATAGAATGAACTACTTTCTTTAACAAAATAGCAGGAATTCCATCTGGCCCTGCAGCAGCTCCATTTTTAATTTCATTAATAGCCTGCACAATATCGGCTTCATTAATATCTATGTCAGCTAAATATTCACTATTTTCATGCCCTTACTTCCCTTAACTTTGCATATCTCAGTTATTCTTCATTGTCTATTCTAGGGGTGAATTCTCTCTTATAATCGTTCTGCCAGTATGTTGCCAAATTTCCTTTTTTTTGTTCATTCGTTAATCTCCACCTTCAATTCTCAAGGGAGGGCCTATTTCTATTTACTTCTTTTATTCATTCATTTCTTTTCTGCATATGAGTATAAATAGTTTGGGGGTTTTGCCGTTGATATTTAATAGGGTTTTTTGTTTTCTTCCAAGCTCCCGTTTTTTCATTTTTCTTTGATTGTATTAATCTTTTGTTCTGCATTTCTATCTTACTTTTTAGGTTCTAAATAACTTTCCATGCATTTTTTTCTTTTGCAAGACCTTTTTTCCACTTTCTGATTTTCTGGAACAACGATCCTTTCTTGTTCTCTTGGTGATGCATTGAATGAATGGTTTACTTTTCTTCTTCGGTTATATATTTTTCCACTTTTTCTTTTCCAATCCAAATTTTTATTATAATATCCTCCGTATTTACCCTTCCTTATGTCATCACTTACGGAAAATGTTTCTCCCAATCTTTGTTTCTAATTCTTCATTAACATTTCCTGACCTTTTAATTTATATTTTTACAATGTGAGAAGTTGTATTTTTACCATAATCCTTCCCTTCCCACTTTTGTTTTCATTTCTTGCCTTTATTCTCTATTTTTCCCACTTGCTTTCGGAATGAACTTTTGTCAATTCTATTGACATTATGGTGTCTTAAATTACTCAACTATTATAAACTAATTATTTCTTTAAACTATAATTCATCTCGTTCACCAAATACTAGGTCTCAAAGTTTTTATTTTCCTTTCTTGATTGGCAGTGGTGATTTATTTGGTTTGAATGTTGTATTCTTAGTAGCATAATCTATGGAGCTTTTCAAATTTGCAAATGACCTCTTTATCTTCTGCACTAGTAACTTTTCCTCTCTTTTTTATATGTATCAAGTACAAACCACCAATCTCCTATTCGTTCTTTCCATTCTACGAAAGGAAAGTGAAGTCACCAGAATAGGAGAAGAATAGTCCCGCTCCTTGGTTATTTCTACAATATATCATCCAATTTTTCAATTATTTTGAATCCAAACTCTTTATTAGTATTAGGGGGTCTATAATATTACTATGTTCAATCAATTTTTCCAGATTCAAATTTCTAACCTCGCTATTAGTTCACATTCTAGAGTTTACTATTTTTTAGTTTCTCATAAGTTTTTTTCCATTTTTGTTTTTTGTTTTTTTGTTCCTTGCCATGATATTTGCGGTTCCCCCTTGATTCCTATTTTTTGTTTCTATCTGATTCTATAAGTTTGGAACCTTTTATTTGATCATCATTCCCAGTCCTCTTGGGAATACAGGTTTCACTTATTTCATTATTATCTATTTTCTTTTTCATTTGTTGGGTTTCATTTTGGGTTCGTTCTTTAAGTACCTCTATTTTTCCTTTTGAGGTTTACTCGTAACTAAACCCTGCGCATTCATCCTACTTGGATGGTTTGCGTGTTTTCTCCTTCATTTAATACTGGTAGTAATAAGGATTTTCCCATGTCCTTTCCTTTCTGTTCTGGTATGTTGTTCTTTTTTTCATTTCCTTCCAGAAATTTCCTGACATTAAAAAATCCAAGTTTCCCATAATATTTGAATACTTCTACTTCATCATAATTATTCATTTTTCTTTCTGTGTCTGAATCCTGCAATTTTCTCCGTTTCTGCAAATATCCTCTTGCCATAATAAATACAGTTATTATCTCTTTGAGTAGAATTTCGCGGAGCTGATTGCTTTGAAATTTTTTTGCTTGACAACCTTCCTGCATATCTCATTGGTTGGTTTGCTTTTCTCTTTTACCTGAATATTCTTGATTTCTCTCTTTATTTGTTTCTTTCCTTATTTTGGATTTTATTGACTTGGTTGGTTTTGTTATTGAATTGATGATTCATGGCCTACAGGGTGTGCATATATTTGCATTTTTTAGTCGAACTTACATCCTTTTCCTTTTCCTTTTCGTTTAGGTTTTTACCATATTTTTCGGATGCAGATCTCTGCAATCACATCCCATATCCATCTAAGGTATGCCACATTTACCATATATTTACATAGGTTTTGTGAAATATCTTAGGATGTTTGGTAGTAACAATTTTCTTTCCTCCAAATCTCCTGCAATTCCCTCTTTTCAAAAGGTTGGCAAGCTTTTTTGTCTTTCTTGTCCTATTTTTTCCTCTTTCCTTCCCGTCATTGTATAGATCCTGGGATAGCCTCCGTTTTCGGGAATTTGGCTTTTCTTTTGTTGTCATATTCGGTAATTTATTTTCTTCGTAGGTATGCTGCTTGATTTTGCCTCAATATGTAGTAATCATGAGTATCTTCTGCATCCATACTTTTTATTTTCTTGTTTCTTTGTTTTCCCCTTATTTTTTTTTCTTGTCATTTTCATTTTTTGTTTGACTTCTCTTCCACGTTTTCCTCTTCGTTCTTTTGTTCTTCTTTTCTTTTCTAACTAATATTAAAACGAGAGATGGAGCGTTTATATTAAATAGAATGAAAATAAAAAACGAGAGAGAGAGAGAGATAGAGATGATGAGAGAAGAAGAGAGAAGGGAGATATGGACCCTTCCCTCCCTCTCGTCCGAATTTCCCTCTCCACTGTCGCAAAATAACAGTGTCTAACCACTAAACCACCACTTTCCAGTCATTTCTCAGGGGCAACGATACTTACACACTGCGAACAATCGGTGACCTCCCATATACCCACCCTTAAAAAGTTTGTTTTTTTTGGGGATGCAGCCCCCCAGTGTCCCCATCAGACAAAAGTGGACACACTGTCAAAAGACGTGAAATATTGTGGGCACTAACAGAGAATTTTAAGATAAAAAGACAAAACGCTTATGGGTAATATAATATATATATATTATTATATCTATATATATATATATTATATATATAATATACTATAATAGTGGTGCTTCGGGTTGTGTGGTGTGTGGGTGTCTAGTGTCTGGTGTGTGTGTTGTCTTTGTGAGTATGTGTATGTAACAAAATTGTGTGTGCGTGTCGTGGTTTACATTAAGCTAAAAATGTCCTTTAATATGCAACTTTACTCTAACCTCTGCAATTAAATTTTTTGTTAGTTGAACAATAACCTTTTGTCGTCTCGTGGGCTCTAGAAACCACCCCCCGAAAAACAAGAACCTCAGGACTCCATTATCAACTAAAAAAATTAAAAATTCTCCCTTCGGTTAACATTTATATGAAAACAATTGAATTAATTCCGAGGTGAGGACGGAATTGGGATATTGAATCGGAATAATTAGTAGCATAATGCATAGTATAATGAATCACGGTTGGATGTAGGATCAAATAACCTCATATATAATTAATATATGTCTAATTTGTATATATAAAACAGTTATCGACATAGGCCTAAAATTCACACTTCAATCTAACATAGGCCTACTGAGATCACGCGAAACGATCTACTGACATTTTTTTAATCTGAAATCACAGCAGGTGCGAGGTTCCCATTGGGGTTAACATTCCTCACTTCACAAAAATAATAGTTCTCCGTTATCATACACGGTCACTGAACTGACATTTACATAAAGAAAAAAATTAAGACTCTCATTTAGGTGAACAATATGTATTTGTTATTAAGAATATATTTTAGGCTATCTTACAGTACCTCATGTTGCTATATGCCATACATACGTATATTCCAATTTTTTTTTTATTTCCCATATTCTCTTTATGTTTTTCATTTATATTGTGATAATACCCTTTTCAATATGCATATTTCCTTCTCTCTATAATAAATTGGTTTTTTTGTTAGTTTAAATGACTAACGTTGCAATTTAAAATTTAAAGTAAACTTTCTTACTTCGAAATACAATCGATTTGTTTTATTCTTAGAATGTAATAAACCACATATCCCTGTAACTGAGAACATTCTCTCTCTCAAATTATGATATATTTATTTATCCTGTAACTGAAAACAAATTCACTCTCTCTCTCTCTCTCTTCTCTCTCTCTTTCTCACGATGTCTCCTCGGATGGACTAACAAGTCTTTGAGAGATCCTAATCCTTGTAACTCTCTCTAGACGTACCATTTACCACTACGATTCTGAACACACGATAGTCTACAACTCTCTCTCTCTCTTCTCTCTCTCTCTCCTACTTCTCCGTCCTCTCTCATCTCTCTTCTCCTCTCTATACCCTTCTTAAGGAAGAGACACGGGAGCCAACGGAATACGAATGACATTGCATTCCGGCGACTAGGAACCCCCCCAATCCGTTTTCAAGATTCAGAATAGCCACTACAAATCCAGGAAAGCAACCATCCATGACTGTTGGTTTGGAAGGACATATTTTGTGAATGTTTTATACACAAGACGTCAGTTGGGATTAGCTACGGGTCACGTGACTGCAATGGATGCTCATATTTTTATATATTTACTTTATTTTTTTACTTATATTTACTTATCAAATTAGGGTCTAGAACGACTACCATTGATTTGGGCGACTTACTACGTTCAGCGAATAGAAGATTTATTAACGTGAATGTTCTTAATGTTTTTTAAATTTTTTCGAATTTTTTTGTTTCAATATATCTTCCATAAACGACTATCTTTGATTATGGCAACTTACTACGTTCAGCGACTAGAAAACTTAAGAACGTAACTGTTTTGAATGGCCTTTATTTATCTATTTAGGGTATAGAACGACTATTCTTGATTAGAGCTACTTATACTACGTTCAGCGACTCGTAAGCGAGGCTGGGGTTTGCAAGACTTATTTTATTTTATTTTATTTTTTTTATTTTTTTTGTTCGGGGGTAGGGGGGGCGACTTACGAACACGTGGGGCAAGTGTGGCAAAGAGCGATTTTAAATAATTTTAGGGGATCGAAAATATACTATAAGGTCTAGCAATGTGACATATGGTCATTGTTGATAAATAAACATTAAAATCACTACCAAAACATAAAAAACCCAATTAAATATTCATTTTCTATTATTATTGATTATTAATTATTATTATTATTATTGTGTTATTATTATTTGATCATTCCAATTAGTTATTTTTTTCAGTTATTTATTATTCAAAAGAAATAATTATACCATAAATGCCTTAAGCTTCAACTGTCAAAAAGACAAGTGACATGGCTAATGGTGAAAAAGGCCGATTACGAAACCAAATGGTAAAAAGGAAATAATTACATCGGCGACTTTCTCATCCGCCATTTACAATCACGTACGCAATTACCATTTTGCAGTTCAGCCGATCAATCACAAACACGACGGAGAGAGAGAGAGAGAGAGAGTGAGAGACGAGAGACAGGAGAGACGAGAGAAGAGAAGAGAGCGAGACGAGACGAGGAGATGGAGACGGAGAGAGAAGAGAGCTGATTTCGGTAATCAGAAGCAGGGTGAAACGGTGACAGGAGTAATTTGATAAGGCTAAACCTCTTCTAGGGTGGGTATTTAGGGGTGGGTTGGAGGGCCCCCCTCTCAGTAAAGGCAAGCAAGTATATATACGAAAAGGTCACAAGAATATGAGGTGGCATTGAAGGTTAAAAAGTTCTGTTTTCTAATCTCTTTGTTAATTTAAAATAATCCTATTATTATTAATTATTATTAATTATTATTATTATTATTATTATTATTATTGTTGTTCATCGTTACCTTCCATATATATCTTATATTCGTGATAAAATCCACAGCAAAGAAATCGAGAGAAAAATATATTTAAAAATTAAATATCATTGCTAAATGTATATTATATTCGGGTGTAAAACCACAACAAAAATTCAAGAGAAAATATCTCTAAAATGAAAAAATAAACAGAGATGAGAGAGAGATGAGAGAGAGAGAGAGAGAGAGAGAGAGAGAGAGAGAGAGAGAGATAGAGAGAGAGAGAGAGAGAGAGATCGAGTTTTGATCATCATTATATCGATAAATATATATTTTCACTATTCGTGATAATATCCACAGCAAAGAAATGGAGCGAAAAATATATTCAGAAAATTAAATTTCATTGATAAAATGTACACCAGAGAGAGAGAGAGAGAGAGAGAGAGAGAGAGAGAGAGAGAGAGAGAGAGAGAGAGAACCAGGAGGGGCCAATCACAACCGAAAATATTGACACACGAGATTACGCAACCTCTTCACGTAATGCCTTTCCCTTTCCATCTGACGCTCACTGTTTCTCCTGAGAGAGAGAGAGAGAGAGAGAGAGAGAGAGAGAGAGAGAGAGAGAGAGCGTTAGTCTTTCAAAGCAATCGCCCTTCAAGCAAACTTTCACTGCCAATTGTAACAAGATTCATGCTGTTTAAGGACAGAATTATAAAGAGCAAGGTGGGAGTTCCAAACCCCAAAATAGGAGGAGGAGGAGGAGGAGGAGGAGGAGGAGGAGGAGGAGGAGGATGAGGAGGAGGAGGAGGAGGAGAGGAGGAGGAGGAGGAGGAGGAGGAGGAGGAGGAGGAGGAGGAGGAGGAGGAGGGATGGGCGTCCCTGGGGTAGATAACTTTAAGGAAGGAATAGTATAAGAATATAGATGAAGAACAGAATCGGATACTGGCCCTGGTGTACGCCAGCCAGGAAGAGAAACTAGGAGGCTGCCATACTAAAGAAAAATAAGGAAGAGGTAGAACAGTATGAGAAGGAAGAAGGAAGACGTTGAGAGGCGATAAAGGAAGTGAAAAGGAGATTTGTCAAGGTTCTTAGGCATACGAAGAAAATTTTTTTTTTAAAAAAAAATATCTTGAAATGGAAAACAAAAATATGAACATAATATAGACAAGGGAAAAATTGGGTAAAATAAATGTAAACATATACATAAATACACTGAAATATGTAAAATATATATATATATATAATATATATCTATATATGTTTAAAAAATCACAGTAGATGCACGTGACTCATAAATAAGCGAATACCACGGGAAATGATAGTCAGGAATCCAAGCGCTTTCGTCTTTATTCAGACATCGTCAAGGAGCTCCTTGACGATGTCTGAATAAAGACGAAAGCGCTTGTATTCCTGACTATCATTTCCCGTGGTATTCGCTTATATATATATGTATATCAATAAATACGAAAGATGCTAAATATAAGAAACACATAAAACAAAAAGAAATTACAGACAAAATTACCACACAAAAAACAAAAAAACAAAAGGGAACTGGAAAAAAATTACTACAATAAATAAAAAAAAAAAAAAAATAAAATAAATAAAAAACCGAGGGAACTGGAAAAAAAAAATGGCAAAAAATTCAAGACCAGTCTATCAGGGTGCGCGCATCCCCATAATGGGACAAGAACTGTACCTGGCGAATACCTGTATACCTGTTTTGGGATAATTGCTGTCCACCAGCTTATCCCAGACAAGGTCAATACGAGTCTGGAAACTAGAACGCTGATGGAGCGGTTTTAGAGTTATAAAAACTTTTGATGAAATTTGATCAAATTAGGAAAATGGTTTGTGTGTTTGGTGTTCTGTATTTAAAGTACGAGTGCTGGATTTCATTATAGCTATTTGTGTTATAGTAAGAGGTTATAATGAATGCATAATAGCTATTTAAGCTATAGTATAAGATTATAACGAATGCATTATAGCTACTTAAGCTAGTATAGTAAGAGGTTATAGTGAATGCATTATAGTTACTCAAGCTATAGTAAAGGATTATAATGAATGCATTATAGCTACTTAAGCTACAGTAAAGGTTTATAATAAGTGCAATATAGCTTTATAAGCCTTATTATAATACAATGATTGCATTATAGCTTTTCAAGCCTTATAAAATATAATAATGAATGCATCATAGCTTTAATCTATAATGCAAGATTATGAATGCATTATAGCTATTTTAGCTATAATACAAGATTATAGTGACTGCACTATAGATACTTAAGCTATAGTAGAGATTATAATGAATGCTTTACAGCTATCCAAATCACAGAAAAAGATTATAATGAAAAGACCCAATCTTTTGTATCTGGTAACCAAGTGGATAGCGTGATGGACAGGCTACAATCTTCAGCGAGGGCGTAAGTCTTGCAACCTCATTCTCTGTGAAGGTTTTATAGATAGATTGACCAACATAAATCTCAAGTAAAAAGAGGAGAAGCTGATTTTTTGGGAGAAGCAAAAAAAATTAGAGGCTTCTCAAGTATACTAAATAGCATTATTTTCAAACATAGGCCTACTAATATTGAGCTTCTGTAATCTGGAATTATTCACTAGTTAAGATTTGCACTTCTTTTTAAGATAATTAATTAAATTTCGTTTATTTTAAATTTTATATCTTTACATACTAACAAATTGTTCCATTTCCCACTATATATCAGACAATCAGAGACTCAGGTTGAATCTAACCTCCTTTAGGGCAATTAAGCTTCTATTTTATAAGTTACATAAAAATTACATAATGCTTCAATTTCATTTCCCAGAATGGAGTTATTTAAATTTTGTCTTTACATATTTACTCATTTTTCCATTTCCCATTCTATATTACGCATTCAGACTCGGGTTTAATCTAACCTCCTTTAAGGCAATTAAGCTTCTATCTTATAAGTTACATAACCATTCAGACACCATTTCAAATTTTTTTATATATTTACTGATTTTTCCATTTCCCATTATTTATACATTCAGACTCAGGTTTAATTTAACCTCCTTTAGGGCAATTAGGCCTTTATCTTATAAGTTACATAACCATTCAGACACCATTGTAAATTTTATCTTTCTACATTTACTCATTTTTCCATTTTCCATTATATATCCTACATTCACAGACCCCGGTTTAATCCAGCCTCCTTTAGGGTAATTAAGCTTTTATTTTATAAGTTACATAACCACCCAACTGAGTGTAATAACCACCACCATTTAGCACAACGACAACATCAGCTCATCACTTGACCCAAACTACAAACTCGTCTCCACTCGTTCCCACGTCCTTAAGACAAGAGCCTCAGAAAATTATAGAGATATTCCCCCAGAAACGTTCTTCAAAGCTAATCAGGAGGTACATGCAGCAGCAGCAGCAGCCCCACCGCGGCTCTGGAGAGCTCATAAATATGCAAAAGAGGACCCTGGTCGCGCAGAGTGTTTTGCCTCGTGCAAAACATGGCGCGAAGGATTAGAGTTTGACCTTGAGGGGGAGGGGGAAAAAGGATTCAGCTAGAAATTCCTTCCTTTGCGGGGTTTGGGTGAATAGGAAAGAAGAGGGTTGATAGAGATGGGATTATTAATGTAAATTAAAGGTGGCTGGTTTGAGGATACTGAGATTTTTAGCAGTTCAGTGGTTATGTTAAATAAAGATGTTTACTACTCGGAGTATACAAACTGAGGACGCTTCTAAATCATTTAGTACACACACACACTATATTATATGTGTGTGTGTGTGTGTGTGTATATATATATATCTTGCATATAAATAGCAGTTGTTTAATAAATAATAGATGTATATCTCCAACGAAAACAATGTTATACTCTACTATACGTATATATATATTGATTTTACAGCCTAAAGGAGAACATATATGTAGCAATTCTAGATACAGATTTCTGATATTCCATAAAACTATGGCTAACCTAACAAATAATAATAATTTCCAGTTAACCCAATGTTCATTCCACGCTAAATTCAACTTCCAGTATAAGGTTAAACAGCTATAACCAAAGGTAATAATACAAACTGGCAACTGCGCCCAGCCAAGTGGGCGTGGCCTCTGTCTACTCTTACAATAAAACCGCAGTAGGTTAGCTCTTTTCCCTCAGTACCTTCGATGAAGTAGAAACGGAGCCCGAGATTGACCTTGAGAGTGGAATCACCGGTTTTACAGACCAACCTGACAGGCAGCCAGGAGGTAACACGTTTCTCATGATAGTGAATGAAAGAAGACGTTGCAAAAGTCAGTTGTGAAGAAGTTAACTAGAACGAGAATGCAAACCTAAGTTGAAAGATTCTTCATAAAAAGCATAATAATAACAATAATCCGCTCCCTCTAATGGCTCTCAGGCCTTCATGTGACCCAGCTACACTTGCATCAGACACACTCCGTTATGATGAAGATCCTTGTTATAATAATAATAATAATAATAATAATAATAATAATAATAATAATAATAATAATAATAATAATAATGTGGCGCCGTGGAGGAGTGGGTTTAGGTCGTCAATAGACTTAAGTCGAGTTAAGAAACAGGTGGCGCTTGGTCAGGGTCCGTTGGATGGGTGACCGCTCTCCTCGGCGTTGATTCCTTGGGAAAGGATCTTTACCATAATTTCCTCAGTCTACTCAGCTGAAATAAATGAGACCTATCCCTGATGGGGTAGGGTCCAGCTATGGGTTAAATAGCAAAACTCAGCAATGCCAGATGGAAAGAAATGAAGGAATAAACAAACGACAACGACGTAAATGGAACCTCTGGAACAACAGAGGAGCTTCGTCCGGCAACCAGGTATTCAACCCAATTGAAGGGGAAGACGGTCAGGTACTTGGAGGTCGTCATCCAGCAACTGATCACCCAACAACGGACAGTAAATCAACAGCCTGATATTGGAAGCTAACAGAGGCAAAAAACAAAAAGGAAGAAAATATGGACAAAGACGAAAGAAAATAAGGAAAATATGGAAGATGCTACATCAGAAGCAAACCCGACCGGCCGGAGAGAGGAATATAGAAGAAGATTTGGTTCAACATGTGGAATGAGAGGAATAACACCCCCTAAACAGAGCAGAGGCTGGCAGACCAAGTAAGGAACATAAAGAAAAAGAACTGGCTCTCCCCAACAGAAAGAGAAGAACTGAAAGGGAAAGGGAAATGTCCACGACAACGAAATTACACGAAAGACGAACTGAGAGACTATGCCACAGAAGACGACAGGGAGGATGAGGTATCAAAACAACGACACACGAAGAAACACCGACGAAGTAACAGAGAGGACGGAATGGGTAGAAAAGATTAGACAATGGATGGAGCCAGATACAGAGAGAACAAAGATCCCCTCCATGAAAGCCTACAACACCAAGAAATTAATTAAGGGAGAAAACAAGTGAGGTCAATGAAATAATGGGCATAATAACAGACCACCAGTATCACAGAAACAAAAATAACTTTGACATATGCAGGAGCAAGATTAGTAGCAGAACTGATGGGAATTCAAACACAAACCAACACAGCACAACCAAACCAACCCAACAGAAACCAAAACAGCAACCTCCTTGGAAAGGCGCCTGGAAAAGCAAATCATGGTGATAAGATCATGACTTGAGTAAACTGAAAGAGATGGCAGAAAAAAGGCTAAGAGCAAGAAAAACAAGAGGAACTAAGGGAGAATACAAAGTACAAGAGAGGGACTAAACAACACAAATAGAAGATGTAAAACAGAGGCTTAAGGCCAAAGCACATAAGATCCAACGGTACATGAACAGGAATAAGGGATACAACAGAACAAACTATTCGGAACCAACCAGAGACTATACAGCCAACTAAGAGGGGAAGACAACCACCCAGAAATTCCTGAAGCCGAAACCAAGTAAGAGACTCTGGGAAAAACATATGGAGCAATCCGGTATCACACAACAAACATGCAACATGGCTCCAGGAAGTCAAGGAAGGAGAAACAGGGAGAATAAAACAAAGATTCACAGACATCACGACAGACACAGTCAGACACCAACTAGAAAATGCCAAACTGGAAAGCCCAGGTCCCGATGAAAGTCCATGGATACTGGCTCAAAAACTTCAAGCCCTACACCACACGAATAGCAGAACAACTCCAGCATTGTATCTCAAATCAACCAAGCACCCAAATGGATGACCACAGGAAGAACATCCTTAGTACAAAAGACAAGAGTAAGGGAAATATAGACAGTAACTACAGGCCTATCACCTGCCTACCAATAATGTGGAAGTTACTAACAGGTATCATCAGTGAAAGGCTATACAACTACTAGAGGAGACACACCAACCCCCCAATCCCCACCAACAGAAAAGGCTGCAGAAGGAAGTGTAGGCACAAAAGACCCAGCTCCTGATAGACAAAATGGTAAGAAGAACAGTAGGAGAAGGAAAACCAACCTAGCATGGCATGGATAGACTATAAGAAAGCCTTCGACATGCTATATACCCCCCCCCTTTTTCCCCCCACACATGCTCCTAATCCCCCCCCCCCCCCCCCCCCCAGAACCCTGACAGAGCTAATAGAATCTGAAAATAATAGGGCAGAGGAAAATACCATCAGCTTCCTCAAAAATGCAATGCGCAACTGGAATACAATACTTACAAGCTCTGGAAAAAAATTAAGACTAGCAGGAGGTAATATCAGGGAGGAGGATCTTCCAGGGCGACTCACTGTCCCCTTCACTACTGCTTCGTAGTAGCCATGATTCCCATGACAAAAGTGCTACAGAAGATGGATGCCGAAGGTACCAACTCAAGAAAA
>NC_087220.1:63316981-63319481 GCF_015104395.2 Macrobrachium nipponense
CCACTGTCACGTATTTATATGTCTGCTCTTTCCAGCCAAATAATAATAATAATAATAATAATAATAATAATAATAATAATAATAATAAGATAATAATAATAATAATAATAATATATCTCTTGGCTATAGGATTATCAACGTGGGGCCATGGAAAATAACATTCTCTTAGAAAAGACACACATACATTTTTTCGTGTAAGGAGGTTTATTTGTTGTACATAAAAACCCTTTCTTCTTTGACGCTCTAGAATTTATAAATAATAGGATACAACAATTGCCCTTCGAATTATTGCTGTTACAAATCATCAGATTTTTCTTTGACAATCCATAATAATGGTATGTAATAAAAGTTTGATTCCAAAAGATCTCGCATTTTGTTGTCTGTATAATATAGTCCTTTGGGCTGAAGCTAAAGCTAGGTTTGTTATGAATTCTACATCATCCATGATGCATGTCCGTTTTGTACATAGAAAAAAAATAGTGGGTTATATATATATATATGTATATATATATATATATATATATATATATATATATATATATATATATATATATATATATATATGCCACTTAGAAATTCTATACAGTTTACTTTTATTTAATTATATCTTATATAGTATGTATATATATACATACATACATATATATATATATATATATATATATATATATAATATATATATATATATATATATATATAATATATCAAGAGAAAGGTAAGCTCAAGAAGTTATATTATTTTTATGAAGAGTGGAAAATCCTGTGGGAATTATATATATTCACCGATTTTAAAAATATAAATAAGAAACAATGGGAATTATTTAGGGGTGAAGCCACATAAACGTTACATGTACTGAACACAAAGTAAAATTACAATCTTTCAGCTGAGTCTATGATTATTTATTTCACTTACAATAAATGTCAATAAAATAGAAATGATTAATTATCATTACCTTGAATATGCCTCTCTCTCTCTCCCTCTCTTGATATATATATACATATATATATATATATATATATATATATATATTATATATATATATATATTATATATATATATATATATATATATCAAAGAGAGAGAGAGAGAGAGAGAGAGAGAGAGAGAGAGAGAGAGAGAGAGAGAGAGAGGCATGTCCAAGGTAATGATCAGTTTTTGTTTTCATCTCTCCCTTTCTTCCACCTGCATCGAGTTTGGTGGGTGGAACCACTCGAGCATTAGTTAGAGAGTGGTGCCTTGGATTATCCAGAGTCCTTTTCACCGATTGCAATTCCTTGTTTCAAGGGCAATGGCGGATTTAGTGATCTCCCTTTTGTGCAGGTAAACGACTTTTACTGTCCCCGTGACTTTTGACCGTCGACAAGGGATTCCGAACTGACCATCGTCATGATAGAAGGAACTGGAATCTTTCAAAAGGACTCGTTATAATTCCAGACCCTAATACCAAGCGCATCAAATTCGTCACGGGTGGGAGGTAACTGGAGCTGTAAACACACAACCGATCATTTCATTCATATCAACTACGGTGCTGCCGTACACATTTCTGTATTCGCCAGTTATCCGTATCATAGTCGAACCAAAATTACCATGGACATGTACGTTTTAGACGCTGCTACTTTTCCCAGGTTTTATTCATAAAACCTTGCCCAAAGTAGGAATGTCGTGAAGATGTGGCGGAAACACGCCGCCACACCTTTCCATGCTAGGTTCTACGTATCTAACCGTGAAGACGTAAAATGAACAGAAATCTGAAGAATTGAAATCATATAGTAAACTGCTTTGATAAATGTAGGGTAATGATAATCTAGTTTTCTAATCACCTAAATAAATCATACGAACTCCCAATTTCTAGGCCAGATTCACCGATGAAAAAAATGAAACTAGGCGATGAAAAAAAAAAAAATACTGTTATTTTTCCTCAAGCGATGGCCTTGTCCCGGAACCTCTTTCTTCTGGACGTCCCGGGGGAGGGATAAGTAGGATTTTATGACCAGATTAACGAACCCCCAATTGTGGGATGCAGATTATCTGTATTGAGATTGTAAGTCGGGAAGTGTTTCTGTGTGCACGATATGTAATTACATACATAGCACTCATACATATTCATATATATAAATATTTTTATCAATGACAAAATTGTTCGGTTCGAATTTCTGTATATGGCATCAGTGTTCAAAGGAGGGTGATACAGTAGAATACAAAGAAAACAGTTCTCTCTCTCTCTCTCTCTCTCTCTACACGACTAAAATCTTAGGACAGGAAATTACTGGCAATCATTCACATATCTTACTTTATTGTCTTCACTTTGCTAGCCCTGTTTTCGTTTTCATCATTCTCGCTGTCGGATGAATTTTCAACAATGTTTGTTGTGTAAGAATTTTGTACATAACTTTCATTTAGAGTATTGTTTCATGAATGAAAGTTTGTGCGTTTCTACATCTAACCTTTTGTTCTGTAACGTAACAGTACATTTTTTTATATTTCAGTGGGAAAAATGTCA
>NC_087220.1:63334481-63344481 GCF_015104395.2 Macrobrachium nipponense
GGAAAAACTAGAGGCTCCAGGACTCATGCAGAAGAGTGTGATCCTAGAAACGGCGCAACTAGTAAGAAAAGTGATGGACTCCTAAGGAGGCAGGATGCAACCCGGAACCCCACACTATAAATACCACCCAGTCGAATTAGAGGACTGTGATAGACAAAAAATAAATAAATAAAAATAAAAAATATATAATAAACAACCCAATTCTATCACAAACAACACACAAATGTCCAACTTCACATCAGCATATAATAACTACGAAAAAAAATTAAATAAAAAAAAAACTAGTTTCCGTTACTAACCATGAAGTATTATTATACTCCGCTCTCTCAACAGGTTTCCACACTTTTTATTCGGCGACGAACCTAAGAACTTTACACTCTACTTACCTCTACTTATTGTCGTCAGCAACGGCTACGAACTCTAAATAATACATACGGTTTGTTGTCGTTCAAGAGAGATGTATGTTAAGAGAGTATGCATACGTATATGTATATGTGGGTGTTTATACATGTATGACTCTTCGTGTATTTAGGTATGTATACGTACGTACGTACTTACATACATTATATGTGCGTATATATGTGTGAGTACCTGTTTTAACGCATATTCTCTCTCTCTCTCTCTCTCTCTCTCTCTCTCTCTCTCTCTCTCTCTCTCTCTCTCTCTCTCTTAAATAGACCAGATTAATTAAAACAAACACAGAGGGCTGATTAACTAAAGCAAAAATAGGCTGCAATTATTATTATTATTATTATTATTATTATTATTATTATTATTATTATTATGCAAAAGATGACAAGTAACTATCGCAATTATGAATGAATGAAACAAAACGCGGGGTCGGAGGGTCCTAACCCCACTATAATTACATAGACAAATAAACAGTCACAAAAACAAACAAAAACAGAATCACCAACAGCACATGTCAGAAGGCGTGACTTCCTTGAGGATAACTTGAAGATGGAAGGCTTCCCTTACCAAGTGCAAAGACACTACGGGACGAATACAAAAAATTACGTAATACGACGATTACAGGAGACATGGCTGATAACTTTCTTACTGACTTATTACAATATCTGTTGATACCATTAATTCAACTAATTCCTCAATGGTCTTCAATATTCTCTATTTTATCTGTGATTATATTAAGCATCTTTCCTATGTTTCTGATTACCATCTTCATCTAGGCATACAGATAAAATTCTTCAATATTATCTAGGCATACAGATACAATTCAATAGTATTTATTTTATCTGCAAGTGCATCAGTCACCTTTCTTATACCCATGATTACCTTCTACATCTAGGCACACGGATGCTATTCAAACAGGATTGTCATTTCCTATGTTGACGATTACATTCTTCATCCAGGCACAAAGATACAATTCTTCAATATCATCTAACTTGTCTGCGAGTATTATAGTCTTCTTTACTTTGTTTTGATTAATATTATCTGCGAGTCTTTCAGTCATCTTTCCTATGTTTAAAATTATCTTCTTCATCCAGGCATAGTAGATATTACCCATAAAGGCTTGTTAGTGTTAGATTCGTATACAAAAACATAACGCTTACTGTTCGCAAACTGTCGGTCAAAACAGCAATGTAACTAGGTGTTTTTTTTTTTTTTTTTTTAAGGTGGGAGGGTGACGTCATTTCCTGTTATTTACACGTGACGTCACGTCCAATTCGGTGTGAATAACTTATACTCGAATGTAAATATAAAAAGTATAAGACTTACAATATAAAAAAAATAAGTCTTATGACTTACTACATTATTAACGCCTTATCTCAGAATTTATCTAAAAAATATAATAGGCCTTACCTTAAAACTTATATGATTAAAAGAAATATTTAAATTCATAGAAAAAAAGATATTCAAATTGATGCAAATCCCGACTGACTTACCAAGACATATCTGAACTGGAAGCGCGCCTCCAGCATCTTGAATTTCCTCTGTCCGTTCCCTATGATGACGTCTGCGGGCGCCGGAGGGCGTCCTTCGCACACCCACGGTAGAAAGGGTCCTGAAGGAGTCCCCCTTTTAACCAAGGAGGCGCGGGGCGTGGGCGAGGACGTCGAATACAGACGCCCAATTGTTGCAAATGTTTTCGAAATGTCACTTTCTTTGGTTATACGTCAGAAATTCCGTTCTCGTAATCAATCAACCCTTCCATCGTTAATTATTTTATTAAGGACGTTTAACAAATAACAACAAGTTCCTGAAGGATCGTAAATTGGCCATGGGAGTTTATAAGATCGCGTGGCAATGAGTCACAATAAGAGCACAGACCGAATTCGGTGCCTTGCAGGTTTGCGATATCATGAAAGTATTGTCTACAAGAACGCCCCTTCAGGTAAGGGTAGATTGACTGATAGAATCCCCTTCCTCTGTCGTTACACCAATAACAACGACGGGGAAGGCCTCAGACGCCGCTTTCCTCACCGATACCACCCCAGGCACTGGAGCACGCCTCAGTGCCAGCCACCTTCAGGTAGTGGCACTCTCCCTATACGGTGCCACGAGAGACGAAGCCTTGTAAGTGAGGGCCTTATAGACAACCTACTGCCAGACAGCTTCTTGGAGATGGGACTTAGGTCTTCAGAAACTTATTCGGTCGGAAAGTAAGCTCTCTTTGGAAGCCTGGCGCGCTTGCTTTTGTTCGGTTGGTCGGTATGTAAGCTTTGGCGTAATACAGCAATGGACGCGGTTATCTAAGAGGGCGATTTAGTGGTTACCTATTTTCATATTCTAGTTTTCGCAAGTAATCGATTATTTTGTATGTAAACACAATCATATCACGTTCATTGTCAGGAAAACAAGCTGAAATGTATATCATTCCAGGCACTCACTGTTCAACAGAAAATTCTACAGATCATCTTAAGAGTTTCGTAGTCAAGAAGTACGCAAACCTTTTTTTTTTTTTTTTTTTTGTAGGGTACTCAAGAACTCTTGAAGCCACTTTACAGAGCTGTCCTCTTGTAAGTATTCCCTAAGCATTCATTGAGTTTTCCAGGCTCTTCAAGACTAAACAGTCAAGTACTCAAAGGCCTCACAACATGTCGCTCAAAACCGCAATGACAGAATCCCTCAATTCGACGCTCCTAATATCTCTGTAACTGTCGCAGCCTTAAAATGATTACTCCGTCAACTTGCCACTTTCTTTTACGGTATGAACGATGCAGTAACCTTCACATTGAGCCAACTGATGCCAGACATAGGTGAGATGTCTATGGTGGCCATTAACACTGATTAGACTGCCTGTGATATAGAATAAATGTATACCCGTCTGTATAAAATTTGAATTGAAAATGGTCAAATTCCATATATTATTTTAATAATAATTATATTATTATTATTATTATTATATTATTATTATCATTATTATTATTTTATCAATCACACCGTTAAGGAGAATCAAGCCAGTTTTATATATATATATATATATATATATATATATATATATATATATATATATATATATATATTGAATCCAATGGGGATTTCATCACCATTATTATTATTATTATTATTATTCATTATTATTATTATTTATTATTATTATTATTATCATCACTAGCCAAATTCAGACGAACCGGTACACCACATCAGCTGATATCAAACCCCCAATCTTGGTATATGTACGAGATGAACGAACTGAATTGCTGTTAGCTCCAACATGGATCCAATATATAAGTAGCGCGAATTCGAACTCGTTCGTAACCCGTTTATGATGACTCGAGCGGAGGCAATCCAATCTTACGACTGGATTCATCACTTACGACAGCGATAAAATTCGTAGACTGTAATGCTGAATTTTGTTCAAATAATAATAATAATAATAATAATAATAATAATAATAATAATAAATTGCTATTGCTATGTAAAATATACAAGTACATAGTTTACTACATAATTGTGGATTTTTATTACACATTTCCACGAGATTGTGAATTTCTTACCAATAACAATAATAATAATCTTACTCATTTATAATGTAAAAATCTGAGCGAATGCATATATTCGTGAGAGAGAGAGAGAGAGAGAGAGAGAGAGAGAGAGAGAGAGAGAGAGAGAGAGAGAGAGAGAATTTCTTTTACTTCTTGATAATTACCTTAAATGGTGTCTTTAAGTTGATGGTTACCAATACTTTGACGTACAAAGTAAATATATAAAAAATAAACAAAGCACTGATGTCTAAATAACAGTTCACGTCTCTGGCTAAGTTCTATAAACAAACGAGCAAACAAACAAACAAACAAACAAGAGCAACGACAAAGAAACGTCGGTCACGCGCAGGCGACGAAACAGTCCCCGAACCGAGCCGCCTGTTAGGCCTGACGCTCGCTAAGACATGGGACACGAACGTTTACTCAAGCAAGGCACTCCAGAACATGAAGAGAAAACATTTACCGAGCAACGTTCGCTCTACGACTGACTGGGACGTGGGAAGCTCTCGGGGTCAAACGGTGAATGGGGACGAGCTTAAGCTATCGAGGTCACGTGATAAACATCAGTCTAACAGGTTAATAACATTCCAATGTTCGGGATTAAACGGTGACCGAGTCGAGTTAAGTTATCGGGGTCACGTGACAAATATTGGGGGAACAGGTTAATAACATTCCAATATTCGGGGTCAAACTGTGATGACTTGGATGAGTTAATTTGTCGGGGTCACGTGACAAACACTGGCGGGGGGGGGGGGGGGGGGGGGGCGGCTGTTAATATCATTGCAATATTCGGGGTCAAACGGTGACTGAGTCCAGTTAAATTATCGGGATCAAGTGGGGAGGGGGGCAGATTAATAACATTCCAATAATCGGGGTCAAACTTTGATGACTTGGATGAATTAATTTATCGGAGTCACGTGACAAACATCAGTGTAACAGGTTAAGAACATTCCAATACAGTATCCGGGGTCAAACTGTGACTGGGTCGAGTTAAGCTATCGGGGTCACGTGACAAACATCAGTGTGACAGGTAAATGATGACATTCCGATGCTACGTGACCCTCCGTTGAACAATGGCTACGTCTGTCTTAACCTAATTATTTGGGAGTCAATATTTTCCTGCTGAGGAACAAAGAGGGTACGGGTAACCCAACCCCCTTTTCCAGACCAGGCCCGAAACTCGTCTGAAAGAAGCTGACCTCATATGAAATTGCCTTTTACTTATTTTATTAAAATTGCCATGAACAGTGCCCAAATACGCCTTAATTACCATTGGATGGTACGTCCAATATCACGACCTTTTATCTTGTCAATGTATGATGAAATCAAGAAAAGAGACCAGGGAATAAAATAAGGAATTAAACCCCAAAAGAATTGATAATCCATCTTTGTTAAGTTCTGAGTTATATTTTGCGCGGATTTTTCCTAAATAGTATAGGTATACTATCTTAGTTTAAGCAGACCACTGAGCTGATAAACAGCTCTCCTAGGCCTGGCCCGAAGAATTAGATATTTTGATGTGGCTAGGAACCACCAATTGGTTACCTAGCAACGGGACCCACAGCTCACTGTGGGATCCGAACATAATATCGAGAAATTAATTACTAGTAACCAGAAAAAAAATGCCTCTGATTCCACGCTGGCAGAGCGGGGAGGCGAACTTGGGTCTACCGAGCACGTAGGAGAGCACGTAAACCACTCATCCAACGAGGAACTTTTTCTAGATAGTGACCCACAAAAGGTTTTTATCCTGGTATGTATCTACCTTTGCAAAGGCGTGTTTATTATAAGCCCGTTTGGGGATGGCCGTAAAAACGTAAACAAAACAATGTAAATTTCATAAAGATAATGAATGACCCCAAAGTATCTAGGAATCAAGGTCTAGAGAACATAGGGCTATACTCTCAAGACCTTACTAGGAAACATCCTTTCGCGCGATCAAGACGAATGTTTTAACCACAAATGAAAAATGGACAAAGTGGCTGTATAGTGGCCTGTGTAAAATCTCCAGCATTCCCGTTGAGAGTAGAAATAACAAACTTCTGGACTTCTTTCAAACAGTTTTTTCAACCTCCATTCAAATATAAAAGTCTCGAAAAAAAGTAATCAGTTTGTAAAAATTATACAGTGAACCATTCGGGAAAAACGAAGGTTAAAAACGAATAACTAAAAATACAAGAAAAAGAAAATATATGAAAAGGGACCAAATTGAGTAAAATAAAAAAAATGTTAAAAAGATAAAGTAAGAGAGAGAGAAAAAATAATTATTAAAGGTTAAAAATGAATAATGAAAATACAAGAAATATATAAAATGATATATTAAAAAATGCCCCAATATTAGTAAAAAAGATTAAAGTAAGGAAAAAAAAAAAACCATAAATACATGATAAAAATTACCAAAGGAGTCATAAATAATAAAATACAGACACGACCAAAATACGGTATAGAGTTAAGCAAGACGTTTCCATGCAAGCAATGTCTCCAGGCTTGCATTCATCATTGAATTGCAAGCAGACAATGACAAGCACAACTGGTAAATGCAATGACATCGTCATAATGCACATCACTGCAATTGCATACCAGCTGCATCCCCGAATTGCAAGAGGGGTGCATCAATGCATGCAGTCATGCAACAATCAAGCAACAAATTGCCAGAGACGTCAACGAGACTGGCATGAAATTGAATGCCGTGGAATTCTGACACTGATTGATGAGGATACCTGAGGTAGTTCTAATTAAGGGTCATTGCAGGTGAGAAAACACATGATATAATGGGTAAGTTATTAACTAAATTATTTACAGGTGTATTTTATGCGGCTTACCCAACACTGATAAATACATCATAGCTTTTTATAGTTATATAATATATATATATATATATATATACTATATATATATATATATATATATATAATATATATATATATATCTCTTCTTTGTAGAAGGTGGCTACAGAAGCTCAAATAAACTCTCTTTCTCTCTCATTAGATTTATATATATATATATATAATATTATATTATATATATATATATATATATATAATTATATATATATATGTATATATTTTAACAATAATCTGTAATAAACTCTCAAACAGACCAGCATGAAGAGTATATCATAATAATAAACCAATGCAGGTACAAATACCCACGAAGGCTGGATAGAACTTACGCAAAATCGGTCGATTCTATTACATAACGTTACATAACAAACTCACGTTCGTTTCTTTCACAACGAAAAAGAAAAAAAACCTCGGCAATATTGACCTTGACTGATGTTACGCCAATATATATGGGAAAGGTCAACCACGACTAAACACGACCTTTTTATTACCAAAGGTAACCTCGTTTGAAATGGTTGCAGACATAGGAATAGAGTGGGGGTTGTAGGGAGGGTGGGTGACTTCAACGCAAGCTTCGGCAAAATAGTTATCCATCTCGTGTAACTGGCGGCCGATACCTGAAACCAGCGGTGGTGCGATTTCATTTCTCTCTATTTATGTCTCTCTTAACTGTAACATACAGCTTTCTGTACGTAAGATTGTGCTTGTATCTTTTCTCTAATACACTGGAGGGGTTAAATAGCTGTTAATGAGTCTCCTTCGTATAGTTTTTACGTATGAAATAGCTAGTGATGTAGCAGTTTTCTGCACACGGTATTCATCCCCGACTCAGCATTTAGATTACAACTGCGGCAGCGACTGGAATCACAAACATTTGGGAGATAAAGCTTAATATGAAAGACACAAAGTAACGAGAGAGAGAGAGAGAGAGAGAGAGAGAGAGAGAGAGAGAGAGAGAGAGAGAGAGAGAGAGAGATTTCCTGAGCACCCATTATTCCACGTGATATAAATCACAGGTAAATTTAGACTTCAAAGAGGAAATTGTCACACGAAACTACCGTACCGCAATGTGCGAGTCTGCATGTGTCACCTCCTTCTATTATCTCTCTCTCTCTCTCTCTCTCTCTCTCTCTCTCTCTCTCTCTCTCTCTCTCTCTCTCTCTCGATTAATATATAAGGCGTTAAGTATTCTGCAATTAATTTTTGTTCTATCACGGTATTTACTGAACACTTAAACCTCATAACAGGGCAAAGTACAATAAGTGAAATTTCTCTCTCTCTCAAGTTAACGGAAGGCGTTAAGTATTCTGCAATTAACTATTTTTTCTATTCACGGTATTTACTGAACATTTAAACCTCTTCAAAGCTCATAACAGGGCAAAGTACATTACGTGAAATCTCTCTCTCTCTCTCTCTCTCTCTCTCTCTCTCTCTCTCTCTCTCTCTCTCTCTCTCTCACGATTATGGAAGGCATTATGTATTCTGCAATTACTTTTTTTTTCTATCACGGTATTTACTGAACACTTATACCTCATAAGAGGGCAAAGTACAACACGTGAAATTTCTCTCTCTCTCTCTCTCTCTCTCTCTCTCTCTCTCTCTCTCTCTCTCTCTCTCTCTCTCTCTTATTCTGGCGTAAAATCCAGGAACTGAAGTCTTCTTTTACCGGTCATTTCCATGCAATAAATCTAAGAACCAAGGGAACAATAAATGTACGTATCAATTTCCTCAAGCCCAGTGATATTATCGTCAGCTCTTGGGATCTCATGCTGTATTGCAATACACAGGAAATTCCTGTCCTCGTCTTTATCCTTAATTTCCCTTCTGATCAATACCTCCACAAACCCGTGACAGAAGATTATTTCCCAATGATCGTTCGTTATTTTTAAAAAAAAGAAGAAAACCAGATCGAACCAGTTTACTCAGCGAGCCCAGAGAAATCTTTATCTTGTTTACCAAGGACTGTTCTTTGCGACAGATTCTTAAGATTTTTATTTATTATTATTATTCCCAGAAGCCAATAGGGCTATCAACCGAATGCCCTGATCTAGCTCTGATCTGAAGAGGAAAAGGAAGTGACAAGCTTGCTTCGTGTAGAATAGGCTATACGAGCTTGGGAAAACGGGAGAGGGTGGTGTGTTTCCGAGGCTTGGCAGTAGAGGAAAAGAATGCCAATGAACGGGCTTAATGTCTCTAGAAAAAACTCTGGAAAGGGAAGAAGAAATAGAGAGAGATGATAAAAGAATTGTGGATTAGTCCTCCTCTCACAGCGATGCGTAGGTTTGCTTAGTTCTTCACAATGACCAACGAATCCCTCGTCACTACTTTCAGAGAGGAAATATGTTCGTATACCTACAAAAATATACGCGTCAAAGCGTACTGTTAACGAGAGAGAGAGAGACACTGGCATAAACCTGAAACCTCATACTCGCATTAATAGAAAGGTTATGTTAAATGGCACAGCTGTCTCTGAAATGGTGGCACGGTGCCCCTTCCTCCCCTACCCCTCCCCTCCCCTTCCCTCCCCCCCACCAGAAGGCGCATTACACCATTCCCCCTACCCCCCGTCATTCACCGCAGACAACACTTGACACTTACTCCCAAATGACGTAAGTGCGGGAGGCGCCTCAAAACCCGCGAGTTAAGAGCACGGTGAATGGACAAAAAAAAAAAAAAAAAAAAAAAACAAAAAAACTTCGCAGTCAAGCAGCGGAAAGCGCTTGAAAGTCGAGGATTTCGGGTGTGAAAGCAAGCACTCAGGGTGCGAAGGGGCCCCGGAACTTGAAATGCAAGTTGAAAGTTGCGGTGGTGAAATGTTAACAGTTTCAACGGGAAAAGTTTCACGAGGGGAAACCTTATATTTAAATGACGGAGGGGAATTGAGCGAGAATGTTCCGACTTTGCGTGAATCTATGTATTACAAGTGACACATTGAAGCATATTTAAGTGGAAAGCGTCACAATCAAGTCAAACGTGATCGTTAAAGAAAACCTAAATGAAGGCTAAACCTTTCCATACCATCAAAACTTCACAGAAACCAATTAAATATTTATATGATAATGATTCTGAATTAATATTGAGCTTGGAAAATGCTTACATATTTAAGTAACAACTGTAAAAAAAAAAATCTGTTTCACATAATCCTGAGCTCGGAAAATGTTTATATATTTAAATGTTCAAGTGACAACTGAAAAAAAAAAGTGAGTTTCA
>NC_087220.1:63349481-63376981 GCF_015104395.2 Macrobrachium nipponense
TCCGCTATTTTGTTTCTGCTTGCTCTGACAAAAAGGTGTGGGGGCAGAGATCAAGGGACTTTGGGCTTGATTTTCGCACGATGAAGAAATATAAATTATAATGATACGTAATATTTGTGACAAATAATGGGAGTTACAAGGAATTTAAAAGGTGGAAACATTTGATAATAATAATAATAATAATAATAATAATAATAATAATAATAATAATAATAATTTTATAAGGGCAAGATAATAACGAGGCTAATAAAATAATAATAATAATAATAATAATAATAATAATAAATATAAAATTAACACAAAATATATAAATAATAATAATAATAATAATAATAATAATAATAATAATAATAATAATAATAATCAAAAGAAGAACAAGAAAAGCAAGAAGGACAAAAAGCACCCAAGACTTAGCAAACCCCAAAAAACACTTCCCATGACACCTCATGGCACCACTTCAACCTCTGAACACCGACGTTCCCATCAAAAAGCCGAGAATAACATGTTTTTCTTGTAGGAAACGCCTTATAGCGGGCGTCCATTACGAGCTAGTTTCTCTCTCTCTCTCTCTCTCTCTCTAAATGCATGTTTCAATACCTGTCATTAAATAAACAATTTTATTATATAACCATATTACGAGCAAAAATCTCTCTCTCTTCTCTCTCTCTCTCTCTCTCTCTCTCTCTCTCTCTCTCTCTCTCTCTCTCTCATTTCTTACAAAATAAAAAACGCATGTGGGATATTTATTTACACACAAACAAACAAAATACATTCACAAGGACATATAAAATACGATATTAGCCTGATGACAATTAAAAAAATACGTCAACAAAATACATTCATAAGGACACGTCTAAAATACGATCTTATCCTGATGACAATTGAAAAAAAAAATACACAAACACATATGGAACACCTATACATTACAGGCAGGATTATTTACAAGAAGTACAACAATAATTCCTAACGCCCTCTAGGCATTTCACTTCCAGTGAAACATATTGGGAAATAAGTAATGCGTCATTTGCAAATTAAGTTATAGAGAACCAAGGATTGTCGTTTCCTTGTTGAGAAACTCCGCCATACAAAAGCTTTCTAATTTTACGCTAAAATAAAAATCAAGACTCTACAGAGAATGTTCTCACATTTATGCAAGAAGAGCTGTCATTCTTTTTTCCCTAATGAGGAGTGGATAAAATTGGTGATCTCTTCTCTCTCTCTCCTCCTCTTCTTCTCTCTCTCTCTCTACCTTCTCCAGCAGAGACTGGAGTTCTCTACCTTATGAAAAGCTTATAAACTCTCTCTGCAGCAGAGACTATTTTATAAACATTATGAAATGTTTATAAAATAGAGCTCGCTCTCTCTCTTTCTCTCTCTCTCTCTCTCTCTCTCTGACTGGAGTTCTCTACCTTACGAAAAGCCAATAAAATAGAGCTCTCTCTCTCTCTCTCTCTCTCTCTCTCTCTCTCTCTCTCTCTCTCTCTCTCTCTCACTTTGGAGTTCAGTTACTCAACCGGTTACTTAGTACTAGAGAAAAGAAAGAAAGAAAAAAAGGGTTGTACTCCACGTATAATGTTACTCTTGTTTCATGTTGGGTTTCTGCTGTCCCAGTTATTGTTATGAAATGGTTTTGAGGATCGTAAATCCACTATTTTTAATTTGAATATTATAAATCTCACAAATGTAAAATGAAAGGTTCATATTGGAAAATTAAAAATCAATGGTTAGATAAATATAATAGTAAAGATTAAAATTAAGTATGAAAACAGTATATAAATAATACACCACTATTTTTTAAAAATTGAAAATTATAGCCATGATAATTACATTAAAAAATGAGTCATTAAAGCAACATATCTAATTACATATATAAAAATATTTTCTGTAAAACCAACACAAGGCAACATGCATATTAAAAGCTTTAACGGCACACACCCACACACACACACAAAACCGCTTTTACAATCACGAGTTCCTCTCCTCAGCTGTCTTATATAAAAAGTACGACACTCGAACGCACGCATTACAAAAACAGTTTAGCTGGAACGCATCTACTTCGTACTCCGGCCGCCAGATGGCTCCCTCCGCAGCAGACGACACGCGGAGACGCCAATCGATAAAAAAAATAATAAAACTGAGTCTTTCTTAAGACTACAATCTTTATAAAAATGACTTCAGGAAACTGTGCTTAGCAGTGCATGAGTGTGACGGAGTGTGACGCAATGGAAGTAACAGAAGTAACAGTCGAACGTGTGACGGTGTGACCAACTGACTACGACTAATAGGACCTCGAGCGTAACGTAAAATGGTTGCGTTCTCCGCGACGAGAGAGCCGAGACGGTAAAGACATTTGTCTCTGGTCTGGTAATAGTAAAAGTAAGTTCTTCATAGATAAACCGGGCTTTGGCAGTTTAACTTTGTGTGAGGACTATATTGGAAGGAACACTGACTGGTGTATGCGTAGCAAAAACCACACAACTATGGTATCGCGGGTTTGTCTCCCGCAACCGGCCATCATGATTTCTTCATATTTCTTTGAAGTTGGATCTCAGGACTTTGTAGTGAGACAAGCCTATCCAAAACAAGAGCAAAGAATTTGAACTGACTGATGGAGATACAGCAAAACTATAGAACTAAGGCATCTCGGGTTCGTCTCCCGCTACCGGCCATCATGATTTCTTCAAATTTCTTTAAAGTTGGATCGCAAGGCTTTATAGTGTGACAGACGTATCCAAAAAAAAGAGCAAAGAATTTGAGAAGCTAAGAGGGCATTGTGGCTATTACAATAACATATATACAATGTATGTACAGACAGACAGACAAACAAAACCACATAGCAACCACAATCCCCTCATACAAATTTCGGATAAAAATGTGAATTTTTCCACGAGATTCTCTGGATTTACTGAACAATTACGGCAAAAGTGGTCGAACAACCTTGAGACAACGTCCGCGCAACAGCTATAGCCAAACAACAACCGAGAGAGAGAGAGAGAGAGAGAGAGAGAATCACCGATTTGTTGATAATGTATTATTCGACGACATAAAACAACCAATATAAACGAGAGAGAGAGAGAGAGAATTCACTGATTTGTTGATAATACACAATTCGGCGACATAAACCAACCAATATAAACGAGAGAGAGAGAGAGAGAGAGAGAGAGAGAGAGAGAGAGAGAGAGAGAGAGAGAGAGAGAGAGAAAATGACTGGTAAATTTCCACAGACCGGCAGCGGACGGGAAGAAGTCAATCAATTTATCACCCGGCCGTCGATGAGCAAAGTGTTGCAACGCCAGGTTCCATCGAACCGAACAATCAATTAACCGAATATAATAGTCCGAGTTTGGAGCCCAGATATTGCATATTTAGTTGCTGTCTCTACTGCATTAAAGAATACAACAAAATAGTATTAAAACAAGCAAAGTATATATACACACGGATGTTGTATCCTTTAAAGGACCACACAATACAACACAAAAACAACAACAACAACGTACACGCACGTTTTCAAACAATAGACCGTCCAGAATTTGCAAGACAAAAGAACTCTTCAAGAATACAACAAAATGGCAAAATCTAAAACCACTTTTAAAAAGATAATTTTGAGATATTTCAATGACATGGAATTTTTATGTCTTCACTGTGGTTCCAACTCGGCAAATTGAAAAAAAAAACACAGAGAGAGAGAGAGAGAGAGAGAGAGAGAGAGAGAGAGAGAGAGGAGAGAGAGCGAGAAGAGATTGTTGCTGACATACAATTCAAAAACATAAAACAACTAATGGGAGGAGAGAGAGAGAGAGACGAGACCGAGAGGAGAGATGAGAGAGAGAGAGAGAGAGAGAGAGAGAGAGAGGTAGGTAGGTTCATTGATTTGTTGATGACATACATTCAAAAAACATAAAACAACTAATGCATAGAGAGAGAGAGAGAGGAGGAGAGAGGGGAAGCGAGGAGAGAGAGAGGAGAGAGAGAGAGGAGGAGGAGGATAGAGAGAGAGAGAGAGAGAGTAGAGAGAGAGAGAGAGGAGAGAGAGAGAGAGGTGACTTGGGAAGAAGATAACACATGCTCTTTGTTTCCATAATATTCTACAAATCCATGACACCTTCCTGCTATTTACATAACATCTACACAACCAAAAATAAAATAAAATAAAACTATTCCTCTCTTTTCGATCAAAATACATATTTCCGATCTTAAAAAAATAAATAAGGAAAGAATAAGGCCAGGTAAATGGCAGCACCGGTTCTGAAACATAGCGGTTTATTGCGGTTGGCAATTTGCCACAATTACTGAATGGAAGGATGAAAGGCCACGATACATAACACACACACACACACACACACACAAATATATATATATATATATATATATATATATATATATATATATATATATATATATATATATATATATATATATATATATATATATGTCATATCACATTACCCGTGATTCATATACTTATATCGAGCTACAATGTCCTTTAATATCTAATTCGCTCTACCTCGAATTAATATATTTTCATATATGCTTAACCGAAGAGGAATTTTTTCTCGATAATAGATTTACCTGTACTTGTAAATCTATTATCGAGAAAAAATTCCCCTTCTTGGTTAAGCATATATGAAAATATATTAATCCGAGGTAGAGAGAATTAGATATTAAAGGACATTGTAGCTCGATATATATATATATATATATATATATATATATATATATATAATATATTATATATATATATATATATATATAGATATATATATATCGAGCTACAATGTCCTTTAATATCTAATTCTCTCTAACTCGGAATTAATATATTTTCATATGCTTAACCGAAGGGGAATTTTTTCTGATAATAGATTTACAAGTACAGGTAAATCTATTATCGAGAAAAAAGTTCCTCGTTTTTCGGTTAAGCATATATGAAAATATTATTAATTTCCGAGGTATAGTAGAAATTAGATAATTAAAGGGACATTGTAGCTTCGATATTAATATATATATACCTATAATAATATATATATATATATATTATAATTATAATCATTAATATTATATATTAACATATAATTACTAGTATAATCATAAATATATATATATATATATAATATAATTATACTATATATATATATTATATATATATATTAAATATATTATATTATATATTATATATATAATATATATATTATATATATATATATATATATATACAAAAATATATATTTTAATTATTATTATATTATATACCACTTTTATCTAATTTTTAATTCTAAATTATTCTCTGTAAAACAGAACACGTGTCTTTGTCAATATCACACTTTATTGCCCTTTTCAATTTTTTTCATGTCTTTGACAATAACGCACTATATTGCTTTTTTTTTTTTCATTTTATTTCTCACTTGTCTTGGCAATCACGTTTCCTTTGGTCTCAAAATAACCTCTAGCAGTCTCCACTCTTTGATAGCACGTTCCTGTCCTACCTGGTTCCCGTCGTGTTACTTTAGTTCACCGTGACAGGACAATCAGAAATGACAGAAAATTGCTACAATACAGCTCTACTGAGAACGGATGTTATGAAGGATATTCAGAGAAATCTCAGAAATGAATGAACCTGTTCAATCCAAAAAGAAACATTGTTCTTCCCCGCATGTAAACACGCACTGTAGCGTAGAATGGAATACAGTTTAGGCCAAGCACTGGGACCCATGAGGTCATTCAGCGCTGGAAAGGGAATTGAGAGTAGGTGGGTTTGAAAGGTGTAACAGGAGGAAAACCTCACAGCTGCACTACAAAGTAATCGTTAGGAGAGGGTGGATAGCACGACGGAAGAAAGATAATAAGGATGGAGGCACAGTAAAAGGAATGAAAGGTACTAGATGGAAAATGCGGACTTATACAGCTAGTTACAAAACTACGCAATATAATTACTATAAATACTATAACAGTATCAACCACAGGTTAAATATAGCGACATGAGAGAAAATAATAATAGTGGGGGGAGGGGGGGTGGGGGGATTCGCTCCAGTTGGAACCCCAGAATTCAGTGTTTGGCCAACATTTACGATACCGAAACAAGGAATACGTAATGCCCTACTAGTAACAGTAAAAATATGTATTGCCCTACTTTGAACAATACACCCTAATCTCTCAATTGAAAAACAAAAAATTACATTTACCGTTACTAGAGAGAACGTCGATTAACTCAAGCATTTAGCAAACGCAGGTGTAAATGATGAGAGAGAGAGAGAGAGAGAGAGAGAGAGAGAGAGAGAGAGAGAGAGAGAGAGAGAGCGTAGCCCTCATTTCGTAAGGTCTTCCATGAAGAAGAAGCAGCAGTAGCAGATAATGGCTGGCTCAATGCTCTTTGTACTGAGCTGACGTGATTTAAAGTGTTTGTATATCGTTCCGCAAGATTGAGAGAGAGAGAGAGAGAGAGAGAGAGAGAGAGAGAGAGAGAGAGAGAGAGAGAGAGAGAGAGAGAGAGAGAGAGAATTTCAGACTACCTTATGTTTGTAATCAGAAAAGTTACGTTTAGTTAAATCAGAATTTCTGATAATATCAACATAAAACAAATGTAAAAAAAAAAAAAAATCACATAAAATATATGTAAGCCGCTACATAAAATGCCATAATACATTAGTCTTGACATCTATACATGAATACGGATATATGGATACATATATCAATTCACGAGCATGTACGACGAGCATCAGCAATGTAATTAGCAATATTATTAGTATTACCATCATTGAAAAATTTAGCTAAATCCATTGCAAGAACCTAATCACAAAATACTTCATGTATGTATGTATGTATGTATGTATGTAGTATGTATGTATGTATGTATGTATGTAAACTCAATCACTAAGACTTAATAAAACCACTTAACATTCTTTCTAAAAACCAAACTCTCAGGAAAAAAAAAACTTGCCTTGGTGTTCCCTTAAAACCAGCAAAGTACGTAAAATATTATAAGTCGAGGTTAGGAACTCAAGAGTCAACCTATTCCACAAGGCCTTCAACACCACCTGCATCCAACATGAAGAATTATTTTTCAGCCTTTCACCGTTTCTGCAATATAAATACTAACGATTCAATTTCAAGCTTCATGGTACCCTTATACTCAGCTTTGGGGGTTGTAATTATATCTTAATAACATGGACAGCAATTTGTATATTCAAATTAAGTGGATTACTTGAAAGCCTTTCACCAAAACCACATAATCTAAGTTGTTAAGTGACAGTTAAGTAACTTACCAGCCCGTGTCAGTTTCCCCACTCACTTTAGAACTAATTTTTTTGCAATGGGTTTCTTGGTGAGAACTTGGATAATGAAAGGAAATAGTTTTAGTGATATAAGGAGGCCTTAATTTTATTGAAATTTATTAAAAAAAACAAAAACAAATGAAGACTATGATATCAACTTACTAATGTTAGCCTTGGTTTAAAACCGTATTCATAGGGTATACTCGTATGCTATGAACCAATATTGAAATGTGGTCTGAATCTATAACTTTAGAGAGAGAGAGAGAGAGAGAGAGAGAGAGAGAGAGAGAGAGAGAGAGAGAGAGAGAGAGAGAGAGAGATTTCTTCTAAACCTGACGTGAGAGAGAGAACCGATGATGGCAGTCCAAATAACCTTCAACGATAAAGGTTTTCCCTCTGTCACACACACACACTCACGTCACTCCGCGATTACCTTGACAAAGGGAATGGGAAACTATAGCAGCACAGTCTCTCTCTCTCTCTCTCTCTCTCTCTCTCTCTCTCTCTCTCACAACAGTACCCAAATACACTCGCTTATATAACTGTATAATCACCAGCTGTGCATACTCTCTTTGCAGACCTCAAATTCACTTGTTCATACTACCGTATAATTACCACCTACGCAAATACACTTTGTGTAATAATTCAAGTTATAGGCAAGTTTAATATAATACTATATAGTATATATATATATATATATATATATATAATATATCTATATAATATTATATTCAATATATACTAGCCTTTATTCCAAATAAAGGATGGCTGTATATAAAAGTCTCTGGTCCCTGCCAAATTCACGTTTCAACTACAAAACCAATGACCAACCCTGTGCAGCCAACTTCCCAAACATTAGCCTTCTCATAGAACAACAAACCCAAAACCTATTTGATCAGGAAACAAACGCAACGAGATATGGATGAGCTACATGGCATCGCGTTCATGAAGCAGAATCCCGAGGTCCATATTAGCCCTTCCCACCCACAACCTTTCACACCTTGCCTTAAGGTTAAAGTAAGGGTAGGGGCCCCTTTTGCGTCATAAGGGTGGCTTAATCTGAACTAACCAACCAAACAACGTGAAATGCTCAGTGGTCAAGCGAACCTTGAAACAAAGGCTTAAAAAGGTCCCCTTACTTTCGAGAGCAGCTGCATAAACTGTACCTTGAGTCAGGAAAACTACTGAGAGAGAGAGAGAGAGAGAGAGAGAGAGAGAGAGAGAGAGAGATAAATCAGTACTTGAAACAAAACACACAAAATAACAAGCAATAATGGGGAGAAAGTTTCTGTATTAGTGACGCGAAGGATGAAGAGATTAGGAAAATACATAAGTAAATATCTCTATATTACCTAGTTGAAACTATAAACACGACAATAACATTGGGTAATGAGGAGAAAGCCAATGTACGTGACGTGAAAGAATGAAGGGTTAAAAATAAATATGTCCCTTGACACTATCAACACAAAAATAAAAAAATGACGGAAGTTAATAAGCACCTGACTCAATAAAGGATTGCTTATGGAACAATTAGTTTTACACTGCGTTCTCCATATATCCTATCTCAAACGACATTTTTAGGATGAATAAACCTAAAATCAAAGACATGCCTATGATTGCCACTGTGGTAAAAGGGCCCAGGAAACTCTGGAATCACCAGTTCCTCCAAAGTGCCTTGGGACCTGTTTCTGGAATGAACAGTTCATTCAAAAGTCCCTAAGGAACTGTTTCTGGAATGACCAGTTCCAGTTCATTCAAAGTCCCTAAACAACTGCTTCTGGAATCAACAGTTCATTTAAGTGCTAAAAGGACAGTTACTGGAGCTATCAGTGGAACTGAAGTACCAATGGTACTGTTTCTGGAATCGGCATTCCTCGTAAGTGCCCAAGGAACTGTTCCTGGAATTACCAGTTCCTCAAGGAGACTGGAGGCAAGAGCTGGAAATGCCCGTAGGAAAATGTCCAGGGAACTGTTTCTGGAATCACCAGTCCCTCTAGTAACAAGGAACTGTTTCTGGAACCACCAGTTCCTCTAGTAACAAGGAATTGTTTCTGGAATCACCAGTTCCTCTAGTAACAAAACAAGGAACTGTTTCTGGAATCACCAGCTGCTCTAGTAACAAAGAACTGTTTCTGGAATCACCAATTCCTGAAGCCGGCTGAAGAAGAGAGCTGGAAATGCCACTGTTGCAAAGTCCCCGCGGAACTCTTGCTGGAACCACCAGTTCCTGGAACCGGCTGAAGACGAGAACTAGAACGGATTGGCAGCTGAAAGACTTGATAAACCTCTTATCATTTCCAGAAGCTTGGACACTCAAAATCGCCAAACCAAACTCACACCTAGTTGGGCAAAGTTGCGGGGTTCCTCAGGAACCACTTCTGGATCCGCCAGAGTTCACAATCGAGGAGAGCGAGTGAACAGAGCGGGAACGAAGCGTATCAGACTACAGGGAGGTTATCCGATAGGCTTGGTAGAACAAGTCCATTAGGCTTTTGCTGTGAATGACTGGCTTTGACACGAAAGAAATTGTAAGGTTTCTCATTGTCTTTTTTGAAGAAATAGTTGCTACGTGGTAGAAGGTTATTTTTTGTCTATGAAAGATATTGTAAGTTTTTTTACTGTCTTTTTTTTACAGAAATAGTTGCTATGTGGTCGAAGGTCATTTTTTTTTTTTTTTTTGCTACAAAAGAACTTGAAAGGTTTCCATTGTCTTTTTCATTAGAAGTAGTTTTTATATGATAGAAGGTTATTTCTTAGAACAGTTACATTCAAGACTAACTATAGACTTAGGGGAAAACCTCACTTAATATAAACAATATACCATTAACAGATTTCTTCTCTTCTTGTAGTGGCTGTTATTGGTTGAAGATTAAAAAAAAAAAGTTAAACAACAGACCGCAATTTTATATTTATTAGATAAAAATGGACTTTAAACGATATATTTATGTACGATAAAAACTATCAAAATTAATAAAGCTAAGTAACTATCAGGTAAGAATACTCAAGATATAAATATTACGTAGAAATACTTATTAATAACAATAAATAGAAAAAAATATAAAAAAAAAATATATACATAAATAAATAAGACGCATAATATAGTATAGTGTATGAAGTTCCTACTATAAACATTAAACCATAAAAGAAATTGATAAATTAACACAACATAAAATAACAAAATCCAAGTTTCAACAGGCGCCATAATAAAATTTCAACATCGTTGAGCAAATTCCGAATGCTACAACTAATGAATCATACATTACTATATATTAAATCTCTGTAGTGTTATACTTTCACAAGGCGAAGGCTACAACACACTATTAATCAAAATGCTGTATTGTAGAGAAAATAGTGTATTGATCACTACAATAGCGCATTATTTTATGAATAACTGACACTATATTATTCCACACAATACCGGATTCATCACAGCAGTCCCAAACCGATCACTGTATTGTATACTGTACTGTATAAAATCACCGAATACAATCACCACAACACAAATGTATTGTAATCACAACACACAAACGATCACAAACAGCGCACAACCCGCCGAGAACCGCGTATATATACAAGAGCACAAACACCCCGACGTCACAAACCCGCACAAACTTTTAAAAGGCCCTTCCGTCCGCTTCACGTCGCAGTGACAGACTGCCTTCGAGAGCCAATGGGCTCCTCCTCAACCTTCGCTTTCCTCCTCCTCCTCTCCTCCTACTCCACCCCCCTTCCTCCTCCTCTCAACTTCTTTATTCTTCCTAAACCTCTTCCACTTATTTTCTCCTACATTTACTACTCCTCTTATCGTCGTCGTCGTCGTCCTCCTAATCAACTTTTTCTTCCACCACCTCCTGTACTCCTTTCTTCATTCTCTTCCTAATCCTTTTGTTTTCTCTTCTACCTTTAATCCTCCTCCTCCTCCTCCTCCTCCTCCATCCTACCTACCATCCTACCTCCTCCTCCTCCCCTCCATTTCCTCCCTTCCTCCTCCTCTTCGTCTTTCACCTCTGCTAAACTTCTTTCTTCATTCTATTCCTAAGCCTCTAATTTTCTCTTCTACCTTTAATCCTCTTCTTCCTCCACCTCCTCCTCACATCTTCTTCCTCCTCCATCTCACCATCTTCTTCCTCTTCCTCACCATCTTTCTCCTCTTCCCCTCCTCCTCGTCTCCTTCCTCCTCCTCACCTTCATCTTCCTTCTCCTACTCCTCGTCTCCTTCCTCCTCCTCCTCATCATCATCATCTTCATCCTCACCATCTTCTTCCTTCCTCCTCCTCCTCCTCACCATCGTCTTCTTCCTTACTCCTCCTCCTCCTCCTCCTCCTCCTCCTACTCACCATCATCTTCTTCCTCCTCCTCTTCCTCCACACCATCATCTTCTTCCTCTTCCTCCTCCTCCTCGACTCCTTCTTCCTCCTCCTCACCCTCATCTTCTTCCTCCTCCTCACCATCTTCTTCTTCCTCCTCACGACAAATGTGCGCTACTGTCTGGACATGGCTTTAAAAAAAATTGTATAAAATACATTACATTTGACGGACGGAAATGTATCAAATGTATGTTATTTATGAAAAGGGCTATCCAATGCATGGTTTGCGTTTAAGAGACTCAGACAAAACGATACAAAATAAACCGGCGTAAGTAATTTAAACAAATACTAATAATAATATTATAAAATAATGATTAAAACTGATAAGTTTACCTTAATATGCTTGCAAATACTTATTTCACATACAGCTCAACATATCATGCAATGCTTTAAAAATATAAGAACAATGAAGTATGCTTCTATAAACACGCAAGTCTACGTAGATCTTTTGTAAAGTCTACGGTTTATCCAATTCACGTTTTGACCTTTTAAAGCTTTCCCATTGCACACTTCACAAGTTGGCGAGAATGTCAGGTTAAATTAACAATAAAAGTTTCAACATTTAAAAGAGCGTTTTAATACCAAGCTTCAAATCATAATAGGGTATTCTCAGTATGGCATCTGCCATTGTCACAACGATCATTATTTGGATAAAAAAAAAAAAAACTTATTTTACATTCACGAACCAAGGCAACGTAAGAGAAAGGAGAAAATAATCAATCATCCGACACAAATCTTCACTCTCGCTAAGACCGCGTCAGCAGCAAATAAAAGTCGATGATGCATTATTGCCAAACACGTTTTGAGAAATGTAAAATACTATTAGTTATTCCAGAGTACTTCAGGTTCATTTTAGCGCCATGAATTTCGGTGGTCTGTACTTTTCTTCTGGTAAAAAAAACTGGGTTGGTGATTTTTTTATTTAAAAAAAAATTTAATCAATGATTTATTTGATTTTATTCATTTATTTAATTTTTCATTTTTTTTTATTTGTTAGATGTTTTTCAATCCATTTTCCCTCAAAATGTATTTTATGACAGAATTACTATTGATTTATCTTTTAGGTTTCCAGTTTCCAGTATGTACTTGCAATTTTGTTTATACCAATATAAATAGATGCCGCACAGTTATGCCTAAGTTTTTATTAACTTCCAAACCATATTTTTCAATTTGTTTGCTTTCAAATTAAAAAAAAAAATCAGGATTTTTTTTTTTTCATGAAAAATTCAAATCACTTATTAATCACTGCCAACCCTGAAAAATATCATACTGGGTTTTGGTCAAATAGTGAAAGGACGTCTTTAATGAAAACTGGTCTTGATGGAAAAAAAAAGTGCTATGGACTAATTTAATATTTCAGTATCTAAACAAATCTCCCTACAATAAATAAATGTTTCCTAAATTCATTTTGTTCCAGTAAAAAAATACTCATGTGGTCCAGCCTCAAATTTCATCTTGGAAAAAGAATAAAGCAAGTGTTCTAAATAGTTATATTTTAGAAAAAATGAAAATATACTTTTTCAACCCATCAAAAAAATTATTTAACCAACCACTGACTTACGGCTCTGAATAAACCTTATTCCTGAAACAACGCCATAATACAAAGACATCAGTGATTTCAATGACGCTCCAAGTAGCTATCACAAGTTTCACCTTATTCTTGATCATTTTTGGAGAGAGAGAGAGAGAGAGAGAGAGAGAGAGAGAGAGAGAGAGAGAGAGAGAGAGAGAGAGAGAGCTGATCACTCATTCACTGTTAAGGTCAACAAAACGTATACTACTGGATTTCTTAAACGAAAGAAAAAAAAAAAAAAAAAAAAAAAAAAAAAAAAAAAAAAAACATACTAGCTCGGTTTACAAAAATTTTTCAAATCATGAAAAAATTAAGATGTTTATACATTTCCAACAATGCGGTGAAAATCAGATTCCGTCCATGAGATCTACACAAGACAATACCCATTTACAATTCCTGACTCACGTAATTTCCTTTATATGTATAACAATTTTTAAAGATTTTTTTTGTAGCACAGGGACAAATTCATCAAGAGCATTTATATGCATGCAAGCAAATCTTCACACATCCATACATACAACACCACTTTTCTGTATGTATACATGTGCGTAATCATTCATATAGTGATAATTCATTCGATATATAGTGACTGTACATTGTGCTCCCTAACATACATTACACACATTGCAAACACATACATACGTCATGATTAGGATACGTTTTAACTGTTAGCTATAAAGTGGTTACATAATAACACATACAAAACGGGCCGCTTTTGATTACATACACACACGCATACAAACACATACAAAACATACATACATACACAACCACAAAGGCCTTGTATACAAACCGCTGGCCTGGTATGCCAACAGTGAAACTGAAGCGTTTCCCGGATATTCATTGAGTTTCGACAATAAAAACAAGAAGTAGAGCGAATATTAGATATTGGTAAAACCGAATCACTTTACAGGAGAGAGAGAGTGAGAGATGAGAGCGAGGAGAGACGAGAGAGAGAGAGAGAGAGAGAGAGAGAGAGAGTCATATCCTGCACCTCTTAGTCATCATCATCATCATAATACTCATGTTAATAATAATAATAATAATGAAAATGAACTTTTAAATATATATTGAGAGAGAGAGAGAGAGAGAGAGAGAGAGAGAGAGAGGAGAGCGAGGGCTGGGCCTTTAGGAAAACCAGCAGAGCGTAAATGTTAAAATTCTTTTTTAAATATTAAAAAAAAAAAAAAGAATAAGACCAAAATGTCACATATGACGCAATACCAAAGAAGACGGACCACATATATATCTGAATCATCATCATTCCTTAAGGTTCCGTTAGAGCGATTTTTTTCTGTTTATTTATTTTTTTAAACAGATACCCGACCTCTGGAGTCCATCAAAATGAGTCATTTTTGTTTTAAAGGCATCAGACAAACAAAGTCCGTTATAGTAAGTTTATATCTTAACGAAGTCCGTCTTGTAAGTTTTTTTTTTTTCCAGATCCCGCCCGTTTTAATGAGGAATTTTGTCCTTACCAGCCACCGTGACATTCTGGCCCATCATATATACTATTCTGTTTTGCCTTTGTTCTCTCTCTCTCTCTCTCTCTCTCTCTCTCTCTCTCTCTCTCTCTCTTCTCTCTCTCTCTAACGTGTGAGTATCCTTGCTCTCTGAAGGCTCATCACGTAGATACTATAAAAACCTTTATATATCTGTATATAAATATACTTATGTGATTGGAAATTAATAAATATTAGAGATATGTATGAAACAATTTTCTGGAAATATTTTACACACAAATTTAAACGCAAACATATTATTAATAATCAAGGCAAACTTCTCTAATACTGTTTTTGGAAAATACTTAATAAGTCAACATATGTGCCCTGTAAATACAACACGTATATAATTAAAAAGAAAAGGCTTGTAAATATAACCGCAGAAATAAAAAAATACGCCTTATAAATATAACCGAGTATTTTCAAAATAAATTCTACACAAGACTAAACATAACACCCACCAATTTTATAATAAAAACATAAATTTTCTGTTAAAAAATAAATCTACTTCGACAAAGTAATAAAAAAGATGAAGAAAAAAAAAAAAAAAATGGGAAATGTGACCTTTTGGGTACACGAACAATGCCGGAATTTCCCCGAATATCATTTTATGAGGCCAAAAATATTTGGCAAAACTGTATTTCTGTGTTTTTCCTTTGTAATCGGTGTCCTTCATATTAAATGCTTTTGCAATATATATAAACTTATTTCATCATGTCCTTGGAAATAAATCTGAGGATGTAATAAGATGTGTCTGACATGAATACTCCATAAAAACAGCGGGTTTTAAATAGATTATTATACCAAAAGTTAGATAATTGACGAGATAAAAGCACAGCTCAGTTTGCATCAACGAAAACTAAGAAACTATCTGTTACTTGCAATTGCATTGACAGGTTTTGCAATTGCGACTGTATGCATCTATATATGTAAAGATAAATGCCACGAAGGAAAAATAAACGAAGGAGTCTGCAAGATCTTTCGACTTAAAAGTCCTTTACTGAAGCAGATACTTCAGTAAAGGACTTTTAAGTCGAAAGATCTTGCAGACTCCTTCGTTTATTTTTCCTTCGTGGCATTTATCTTTATTTATGGATTTATCACGTTCCTAACTTCGTGATTCAGTTATACATCTATATATATAGTATGATGAACGAATACATAAATATGTATATATATTTATACACACCCAATATATAAATATATACACGCATTGAGCTACAAATGTCCTATAATATCCAATTCGCTCTGCCTCAGAATTAATATATTTTCATATATGTTAACTGAAGGGGAATTTTTAGTTGATAATAATTTCTGAGGTCGAGCGAATTAGATATTAAAGGACATTTGTAGCTTTAATGCGTATAGTAGTATATGAATCACGGTGATGTGATCGGACTCAATATATATATATATATATATATATATATATATATATATATATATATATATATATATATATATATATATATATATACCGATATGATAGAGAGAGAGAGGGAGAGAGAGAGAGAGTAGAGAGAGATGAGAGAGAGAGAGAGAGAGAGAGCGCCTTCTAGTCAGATGATCTCCAATTGACGAACAAAACTATTTCTTTCTTCCAATCGTTAGAACATCTACCCTCAATGCTTTCACAAATATGAGCTCTGTCCTTTCCGTCCTAAGACAGACGTGATGTCGTCACCATTCATAGTCTACTTATAAACTGTTATTACTGTTTAATATTGTTGCTGTTCTCGATGTAGTTTCCCATGACAGCCAACCTGAATATGCGACTTGTCAATGAGCGTCCCGTTACGTCGTACAAAGCAAAACACGACCTTAAATCCCCCAGCTATAAGGCTTTATGTCCTTTCCCCAAGCGTAAAAATTATTCTCAGATTAACAGAAATATGACCTTTATTAAAGGAGGCGATGAGAATCACATTCCCTTGACTTTAACGTCTTCGCAATAAGATAAAGAAGGCTTGCTATATTCGCCCTTATGGAGTGATGTAATAGGGGTTACATTTGCTTGGTTTACAAGAGTTCTTCGCGTAGTCACCACATCGAGACGTTATCTACTGTTTCTTCTGCAGTAAGAACTCAAGAGTTCATCTCTCTCTCTCTCTCTCTCTCTCTCTCTCTCTCTCTCTCTCTCTCTCTCTCTCTCTCTCTCAGGACAGACAACTGGGAAGTTCGTCACTGAAGAATTACGCACTGAAATTTAACCTTTTACTACGCCATATCTCGAGCTGCGTAAAGCATTGCTGTTGACTCTTACGCCAAACGTAAACTGTTATATAATGGTTGCATGAAAAGGTTATTTATATCTATCTATCTAACTACACACACGCACACACACACACACACACACACCAATTCGCTCTACCTCGGATTTAATATATTTTCATATACGTTAACCGAAGGGGAATTTTTTTAGTCGATAATAATTTCGTCCTCTCGTGGATTCGAACCGGCGGACAGACAGAGAGAAATCAGGACTTCAGTGACGTATACCGAACAAACACCAAACACCTACACACAAAATCGTACACACACACACACACACGACTTAATATCCAGTGCCACATCTGATCAAAATGACACACGACACTCAAAAGACACCTTCCATTATCCAAATACACCAACCTAACTAAGACGTGAGCAGAAGATATTAAAAAAAAAAAAAAAAAAAAAAAAAAAAAAAAAAAAAAAACCTACTAACGATAATGTGAAAGAATTATGGCACAAGCGTCGACCGACTTCCCTACAATCAGGAAGATAAACATGTTTATGTAGCGTGAGATTAGGGTGACACACTTTCCCTCTTGTATACTGATAGAACACGCTGACAACAGTGTGTGTTTACTGTCTTATATACATAAATACATATGCATAATATAAGTATAGATCTAATAAAAGGAGCCCATAAAAACGCAGAAATATAGAGAGAAAATACTATATTTCAGAGACAGCAGTCTCTGATATATAGTATTCTCTCTCTATATTTTGGCGTTTTTATAGGCTCCTTTATCAGCTGGAATTCTGTTGTAACAGAGCATTTTTACCAGTCATACGTATAGAGATATATAATGAAAAAATATATAAATTACTGTATGATATATATAAGAACAAAATTCACGAATAAAATACAAACGATAGAGTTTTGTGAGGCCTTCCGCCTTCTTGTCCTTTACTTAGTAAAGACCAAAGAATCGAAAGCCATCGCAAAACTCTATACATAGTTTCTTTTCCCTTCGCGGATTTTGTCTTAATCTATATATATTCATCATGTTCCATATTTTTCGTGATTCATTTTTCCCACACACACGCACACACACACCAACACACACACACACACACACCACACCACACACATATATATATATATATAAAGATAAATGCCACGAAGGAAAAATAAACGAAGGAGTCTGCGAGATCTTTCGGCTGAAAAGCCCTTTACTTAAAGCAGCTACTGACAAAAATACGAGAAAAGACAATACAGAAGGTTCGTATAACTGACAGATGGGATTATAGAAGGATTAGTGCCTAGAATCCGACACACCTGGAAGATAAGAAACCTTCCCAAAACAAGCATAAACAAAGGGTGCAATTAAAGGTTTAAGACAATCATCTCAGATACAATCTCCAGACAATTAAAGGATTATAGGTGACAGCTATACGGAACCTGGTAGACAAAAACCACCATATTCACAAAAAAAAATGACAGACATACATTACAATAAAAAAAATTTTTTTTTATTTTTTTTTTTTTTTTTTTTTTTAATAACTCTAAGGCAACTGATTTTTATTTAAGTCAGTAATTATATATTTGAGGTCATTCTTAAACATGTTACAGATACAAGGGTCTAAATGAAAAAGGCCACGACTAAACATTGAAATTACAATGAAAAGTAAGTTGTATTAAAGCAGATTCTAAAAGATTTCGTGATAAGACATCTCTTGACCGTGCAATTACTGAACTGTCAATCCAATTAACTTCGGTGGTGGTTGTTTTCACTTAAATGAATAAATAATGCATTAGATTTTTGCCCAGTTTTTACAGAGTATTTATGCTGGCTTAGCCTTACTTCTAAGCCCTTGCTCGACTGTCCCAGGTAGAATGAGGGACAATCCATACATGGAATTTATATATTATGTGTTGCTTCTCTGGGGCCACTTTTTTATTAAAATTCTTTTTAGTGTGGTTATTATAGGAAGAAAACAACGGTTGACATTAAAAGCTTTTAACAATGGTTTAATGGTTTCAAATCCGTTAAAATAAGGCAAAACTGAGAATGTTCTTAGAATTTTCTTTCTGTGTGTTGTTTTTCAGTATAAAACTTTTGTGGGCTTTATTAAAAAAACAAATGTCTAATATATGTGAAGGATAGCATAAATCTTTCCTATTTTTCTTATGTATTCAATTCTTGATCCAAATATTGTGGAAAAAAAAAAAAATGACAATTCGTAATGCTCGTAAAAACATAGAGGAAAAAAGTTAAAAAATGATATTTTTATATTAAGATGGTGGCCTGAAGAAGAAATGAACATAAGTTAAGTTGTTAGTCGGTTCCTATAAATACTGAAATTTACATTGAAATGGTTCTCTATGTATCAAACATCTAAGAAAGGGAGGCAATTGTCTTTTTCTAATTCTAGAGTAAACTTAATCGATGGTACCTGGTTATTTAATTTAGAGAGTAAATCATTTACATCAATACGACAGGAAGAACAGCTAAACAATCATCAACGTAACGATACCACTTTACAGGAATATGAATGATATTAGGTAAGTAGCGTTTTTCGAAGAATTCCATATACAGGTTTGAGAGCAATGGTGATAAAGGATTTTCCATTGCCATGCCAAAAATTTGTTGATAAAATTCACCATTGAATATAAACTTATTACAATCACAAATGCACAAACTCGTGAGTGAAATAATGTGACTTATAGGTAGAGGTAATTCATGCTGAGTTAGTTCATTGCTAAGATATTCTAAAATAGAGTCTATGGGACTTTAGTAAAAAGAGAAACATACGTCAAAAAAACTAACGAATCTATCAGTAGGGGCAAAGAGCAAATTTTTGTATAATTTATCAACTAAATCTAGAGAATTATATATATGAGAATCGGAGATGGTTCCAAGTAACGGGGACAAGATCTTAGTGATATATTTCGAGAGTTTATATGAAATTGAACCAACAGTACTGATAATAGGCACCGCATAGGGTTATTTTTTTTTCTTTGTGCGTTTTGACTAATCCATATAAGTAAGGTAGCGAAGGAGAATTGACTGACAATTTTGCCTAGTAGTTCTGTTTTATCTTTAAGGATACTTTTCACTATGCTATTGAAGTTTTTTATGACTTGATCAAGAGGATGTTAAGTTTTTTATAGTAAGTCATCATCATCCAGTAGGGCTTGCATACGTGATATGTAGTCAGCTTTATCTAAAATTACTATACTATTTGACTTATCCGCTTTTGTGATGTGGATAGTATTGTCCTTTTTAAGATCGGTCAAACTTTTCTTATAGCGAGCAGGGAAGTTACTTTCATGCTTAACATTGGCAGCTCCGTAAACAATACCTTTAATCATGTCGACATGATTTTGAGGAAGATCACAATATTTTTTTCAAATTTACTTAGGGATGACCCAATCATTAAAGCCGAAGGTCTACTTGTTGCAAAGAAGATAAACCATAATCCAAGCGCACTCACAACATTTTCACTTATTGTTTACTAGATAAGTTAACAACACAATCTTGACGTGCACAATTAGTCCAATCACTGCTATCAATAAGATTTTTAGTTTTTTTTTCTGTCGAGTTTCCTTTTCAGGGCATCTGTAGTCCTACGTAGTTTTTCGTAAATTTCCCGTCGCAGCGAGTCCTTCCAATCAGCCGGGATAGAATGATTGTTTAATAAAGCCCACAAAAAGTTTTATACTGGAAAACAACACACAGAAAGAAAATTCTAAGAACATTCTCAGTTTGCCTTATTTTAACGGATTTGAAACCATTAAACCATTGTTAAAAGCTTTTAATGTCAACCTTGTTTCTTCCTATAATAACACACTAAAAAGAATGTTAATAAAAAATGGCCCCAGAGAAAGCAACAACATAATATATAAAATTCCATGTATGGATTGTCCCTCATTCTACCTGGGACAGTCGAGCAAGGGCTTAGAAGTAAGGCTAAGCCAGCATAAATACTCTGTAAAAACTGGGCAAAAATCTAATGCATTATTTATTCATTTAAGTGAAAACAACCACCGAATTAATTGGATTGACAGTTCAGTAATTGCACGGTCAAGAGATGTCTTATCACGAAATCTTTTAGAATCTGCTTTAATACAACTTACTTTTCATTGTAATTTCAATGTTAGTCGTGGCCTTTTTCATTTAGACCCTTGTATCTGTAACATGTTTAAGAATGACCTCAAATATATAATTACTGACTTAAATAAAATCAGTTGCCTTAGAGTTATTAAAAAAAAAAAAAAAAAAAAAAAAAAAAAACAAAAAAAAAAAAAAAAATAAAAAAAAATTTTTTTTATTGTAATGTATGTCTGTCATTTTTGTGAATATGGCGTTTTGTCTACCAGGTTCCGTATAGCTGTCACCTATAATCCTTTAATTGTCTGGAGATTGTATCTGAGATGATTGTCTTAAACCTTTAATTGCACCCTTTGTTTATGCTTGTTTGGGAAGGTTTGTTCTTATCTTCCAGGTGTGGTCCGGATTCTAGGCACTAATCCTTCTATAATCCCTATCGTCAGTTTATACGAACCTTCTTGTATTGTCCTTTTCTCGTATTTTTGTCAGTAGCTGCTTAAGTAAAGGGCTTTTCAGCCGAAAGATCTCGCAGACTCCTTCGTTTATTTTTCCTTCGTGCATTTTATCTTTATTTATGGATTTATCACGTTCCTAACTTTCGTGATTCTGTTATACATAATGAGGGGCCACGTTTACTTTCGCTATCCTGTTTCCTCTTTTTGAGATGTGTTGTCACTACCTTCTCCAAGTCTCTTTGTGGCTGCACATTCAACCAGAATTCGTCTTACGTTCCTGAAGAAGTGCCTTTCTGAACAAGTGCTCCCTAAATCCTTGCTGCCACGCCGTCTAGAAGATATGACAATCACCCATTCAATGAATTTAGTGCCATGATGTTGAAACAGCACATAGCAGCCGCCCAAACAAGAAGAGAAAGAAAAAATTCAAGGAACTGGAAAGAACAAGGATCTCTTTCAATCATTCTATCCCGGCTGATTGGAAGGACTCGCTGCGACGGGAAATTTACGAAAAACTACGTAGGACTACAGATGCCCTGAAAAGGAAACTCGACAGAAAACTAAAAAATTTATGATGAGCAGTGATTGGACTAATTGTGCACGTCAAGATTGTGTTGTTTTTAACTTATCTAGTAAACAAATAAGTGAAAATGTTGTGAGTGCGCTTGGATATGGTTTATCTTTCTTTGCAACAAGTAGACCTTCGGCTTTAATGATTGGGTCATCCCTAAGTAAATTTGAAAAATATTGTGATCTTCCTCAAAATCATGTCGACATGATTAAAGGTATTGTTTACGGAGCTGCCAATGTTAAGCATGAAAGTAACTTCCCTGCTCGCTATAAGAAAAGTTTGACCGATCTTAAAAAGGACAATACTATCCACATCACAAAAGCGGATTAAGTCAAATAGTATAGTAATTTTAGATAAAGCTGACTACATATCACGTATGCAAGCCCTACTGGATGATGATGTGACTTATAAAAAACTAACAAAAAATCCTCTTGATCAAGTCATAAAAAACTTCAATAGCATAGTGAAAAGTATCCTTAAAGATAAAAACAGAACTACTAGGCAAATTGTCAGTCAATTCTCCTTCGCTACCTTACTTATATGGATTAGTCAAAACGCACAAAGAAAATAACCCTATGCGGCCTATTATCAGTACTGTTGGTTCAATTTCATATAAACTCTCGAAAATATCACTAAGATCTTGTCACCCCGTTACTTGGAACCATCTCGATTCTCATATATATAATTCTCTAGATTTAGTTGATAAATTATACAAAATTGCTCTTTGCCTAACTGATAGATTCGTTAGTTTTGACGTATGTTTCTCTTTTTACTAAAGTCCCTATAGACTCTATTTTAGAATATCTTAGCAATGAACTAACTCAGCATGAATTACCTCTACCTATAAGTCACATTATTTCACTCACGAGTTGTGCATTGTGATTGTAAGTTTATATTCAATGGTGAATTTTATCAACAAATTTTTGGCATGGCAATGGGAAATCCTTTATCACCATTGCTCTCAAACCTGTATATGGAATTCTTCGAAAAACGCTACTTACCTAATATCATTCATATTCCTGTAAAGTGGTATCGTTACGTTGATGATTGTTTAGCTGTTCTTCCTGTCGGTATTGATGTAAATTTTGATTTTACTCTCTAAATTAAATAACCAGGTACCATCGATTAAGTTTACTCTAGAATTAGAAAAAGACAATTGCCTCCCTTTCTTAGATGTTTTGATACATAGAGAACCATTTCAATGTAAATTCAGTATTTATAGGAAACCGACTAACAACTTAACTTATGTTCATTTCTTCTCAGGCCACCATCTTAATATAAAAAATATCAATTTTTTCCTCTATGTTTTTACGAGCATTACGAATTGTCAGTCCACAATATTTGGATCAAGAAATTGAATACATAAGAAAAATAGGGAAAGATTTATGCTATCCTTCACATATATTGACATTTGTTTTAATAAAGCCACAAAAGTTTTTGTTTTATACTGAAAACAACACACAGAAAGAAAATTCTAAGAACATTCTCAGTTTACCTTATTTTAACGGATTTGAAACCATTAAACCATTGTTAAAAGCTTTTAATGTCAACCTTGTTTTCTTCCTATAATAACACACTAAAAAAGAATGTTAATAAAAAATGGCCCCAGAGAAAGCAACAACATAATATATAAAATTCCATGTATGGATTGTCCTCATTTCTACCTGGGACAGTCGAGCAAGGGCTTAGAAGTAAGGCTAAGCCAGCATAATACTCTGTAAAAACTGGGCAAAAATCTAATGCATTATTTATTCATTTAAGTGAAAACAACCACCGAATTAATTGGATTGACAGTTCAGTAATGCACGGTCAAGAGATGCCTTTATCACGAAATCTTTTAGAATCTGCTTTAATACAACTTACTTTTCATTGTAATTTCAATGTTAGTCGTGGCCTTTTTCATTTAGACCCTTGTATCTGTAACATGTTTAAGAATGACCTCAAATATATAATTACTGACTTAAATAAAAATCAGTTGCCTTAGAGTTATTAAAAAAAAAAAAAATAAAAAAAATTTTTTTTATTGTAATGTATGTCTGTCATTTTTTGTGAATATGGTTTTGTCTACCAGGTTCCGTATAGCTGTCACCTATAATCCTTTAATTGTCTGGAGATTGTATCTGAGATGATTGTCTTAAACCTTTAATTGCACCCTTTGTTTATGCTTGTTTGGGAAGGTTTTCTTATCTTCCAGGTGTGTCGGATTCTAGGCACTAATCCTTCTATAATCCCTATCTGTCAGTTATACGAACCTTCTTGTATTGTCTTTTCTCGTATTGTCAGTAGCTGCTTAAGTAAAGGGCTTTTCAGCCGAAGATCTCGCAGACTCCTTCGTTTATTTTTTCCTTCGTGGCATTTAATCTTTATTTATGGATTTATCACGTTCCTAACTTTCGTGATTCTGTTATATATATATATATATATATATATATATATATATATATATATATATATATATATATTGAGAGAGAGAGAGAGAGAGAGAGAGAGAGAGAGAGAGAGAGAGAGAGAGAGAGAGTACAGACATGAGATTCCTCTATTTCCTGCTCCCAAAATAACAACCACTGCAATCACCACTTCCACTAAATCACTAACCTCAGATGACGTCATATCCGGCCAGAATGAGAACCGCTTACATTAGTCAACACTGATATAATGAGTACTGTCATTCTAGATTCGTTTAGCTACATACTTATTCTCGACTTTTAATGACAGTTACTCATTCTTGTCACAGCAGAGGTTGGAGACAGTGATTAATTACTAATTATATTTTATAATTTTTTTTTCTATTTCACGGGAAATAAAGTTACAAAACGAAACTTTTGCTGGTGTATCTTAGAAATGAGCAGAAACCATTCCATTTTAATGAATATTTAAAACAAATTATTTCTGACCGACCACATTTAAAGCTTTCTAAACGAATTACCTTCTACAGAAGAAGATATCAAAGTACATAATCTCATGAGAATAAAACGAAAACAATTCGCTTACAAAAAATGGTATAGTTATAGTTTCCACCTGATCTGGAAACTGAACTACTACACCTGTATAGATGTGAAGTACGCAATGAGAGTAGTTCAAAACAATCCCATCTTTCCATACACCAATAACAAACCCTTAAAGTAGTTTACCAATAAAACAAAACACGAAAGAAAACGGGTACTGACCTTTCGAGCGACTGCAGCCATTTTCTGTGATGTCGTTCGATAGGGGTGACTTAGCTCATTTTAGATGAGCTGGTCCAACTTGGACTAGTCGAAGTTAATCAGTTGAACTTCTAAATTCACTGTTAAATCAATGTTTTCCTCTGGATTTTATGCACTTTTTACACACATCTGATCACGAATTACCAGAAAACTGTTAAATTTTATTCCTTAATACGACGTATAAAACTGCTGGTACACAACACTTAAGGAAACAGTTTCTCGCATTGTTGACATTTAAAACACCTGAAAAAAAAGAAGTAAAATTATTAGTAGAGCTGCAATAGAAAACTACAACAATAAAAATATCAATTACAATTACGTAGGAGGAGCCACGTCGATATATGATAAATATATACCATTACATAAATTACGGTAGGGCGTATTCCAATACTGGTAAAGGAGTTATAGTTTGCATACATAATTCTATGGTACTGAGCAGAGTAGGTAATTAAAATTATAATTTTCTCTTTCTCTACATCACTAAGTCTAAAACTCTTGGTGGTCCTAGGGTAAGGAAGTGCGAATTACCCAGGGGTTTTATATATATAATATATATATATATATATATATATATATATATATATATATATATAGAGAGAGAGAGAGAGAGAGAGAGAGAGCGAGAGAGAGAGAGAGAGAGAGAGAGAGAGAGAGAGAGAGAGAGAGAGAGAGAAAAATTTCATTAGGGTATATACAGGTATATATTATATATAGAAACAAAACTTGAATTCTCAATAACTAATAGCAAAAAGCATTTTCATAAATTACAACTTGCCAGCGACTAATATGAAATTTTAACATATAAAAAACCTCTTTATTAACTTATTTGTATCCATTATTCTAATTTAATAATCGCCCCGAATTATTTCATTAGTTTTTATATTAGGAACATGAACACTGAATTATGTTCGATTCCTACTCACAGTTTTGTCTATGAGAGAGAGAGAGAGAGAGTACTTTATGTCAAATCCTCCTCTAAGGTCCAAATTAGAATTATGATTTTATGGAATATAAGTTAATTCAAAACGTGTCAAGATAGGAGAATCTTTAGACTGATAAATGGTTTCATCTCCGTTAGATATCGATTACCTCGTCGAGGTTTTGTATGTTTCTTAGCTGCCATTTGGTTAATAATAATAATAATAATAATAATAATAATAATAATAATAATAATAATAATAATAATAATAAAAAAAAAAAGAGTGCATGGGAAGAAAAGAGTGCATGGGAAGAAGGACTAATAAAAGTAGACGAAGACCCAGAAATATACAGAGACAGGAGAAAGACAGACAGAACAGAGGACTGGCACAACAAACCAATGCACGGGACAATACATGAGACAGACTAAAGAACTAGCCAGCGATGACAATTGGCAATGGCTACAGAGGGGAGAGCTAAAGAAGGAAACTGAAGGAATGATAACAGCGGCACAAAGATCAGGCCCTAAGAACCAGATATCTTCAAAGAACGATAGACGGAAATAACATCTCTCCCATATGTAGGAAGTGCAATATGAAAAATGAAACCATAAACCACATAGCAAGTGAATGCTCGGCACTTGCACAGAACCAGTACAAAAGAGGCATGATTCAGTGGCAAAAGCCCTCCACTGGAGCCTGTGCAAGAAACATCAGCTACCTTGCAGTAATAAGTGGTACGAACACCAACCTGAGGGAGTGATAGAAAACGATCAGGCAAAGATCCGCTGGGACTATGGTATCAGAACGGATAGGGTGATACGTGCAAACAGACCAGACGTGACGTTTGATTGACAAAGTCAAGAAGAAAGTATCACTCATTGATGTCGCAATACCATGGGACACCAGAGTGAAGAGAAAGAGAGGGAAAAAATGGATAAGTATCAAGATCTGAAAATAGAAATAAGAAGGATATGGGATATGCCAGTGGAAATCGTACCCATAATCATAGGAGCACTAGGCACGATCCCAAGATCCCTGAAAAGGAATCTAGAAAAACTAGAGGCTGAAGTAGTTCCAGGACTCATGCAGAAGAGTGTGATCCTAGAAACGGCGCACATAGTAAGAAAAGTGATGGACTCCTAAGGAGGCAGGATGCAACCCGGAACCCCACACTATATACAACCCAGTCGAATTGTAGGACTGTGATAGAGCAAAAAAAAAAATAATAATAATAATAATAATAATATCTCATTACAAGTAGCAGTATTTGCAAAAGGCAGCATTCTACAGGCACAAGAAATACCACGAATTTGCAAAG
>NC_087220.1:63381981-63385466 GCF_015104395.2 Macrobrachium nipponense
GATAAAACCCTGTCACCAGTCCAACAAAAGGACCCGAGGAACCTGTCATTTTGGTCATTTCCTTCAATGGGCCATTCAACATTACTTTCTAGGAAACAGCTCACCGCAACAGAGAGAGAGAGAGAGAGAGAGAGAGAGAGAGAGAGAGAGAGAGAAATCGTGACGAGGCGCCGAAAATGATGCGAGCATAATTATCGATTGACCCACGCAACCAACTGGCGTTGCAACACTAAGGTCGCATAGGTTTTAACCAATTAAGCCACCTGCACAGCAAAAGGAATGAGGAAAAGCGCACAACAGCTTTCACAGCATTTTACAGCGAAGGTCTCCACAGCAGTACGTCTAGTTCCCCTTATCAGCCACCAGAATACTTAAGACATCAATAAATACAATAAGAAAATAATATAAATGAGAAATAATTGGATGAACAGATAAATAAATAAATGAATAAATAAATAAACAACACAACCGGATGAACAAATAAGCAAATAAATACGTAATTGAATGAATAATTAATAGATAAATAACCCGATGAAGTAATATATGGATAAGCAAATAAATAAAATAATTAAAATAACCTGATAAATACATAAAGCATAACAAACTAAATAAAGATAAATAAACAAAGGATAAAAACAAAATAAACGCAAACAAATAAATAAAAGACAAACGAATAAAGAAGGAAGGGCAGAGGACCCAGAAAAGTGTCGGCAGAGCGAAGGGCGGCGCCCTTACTTCAGGCCCCGGGACGGAGTCGGGAGAGATGATGCTGCTTCGTAGGGGCTGTACGGGAAGTATAATAATTACCTGGCGAAGATCAAGACGGCTCTATTCTCCAAAGGTCAGGAAGAAGAAGCAGAAGAAGAAGAAGAAGAAGAAGTAGAAGAAGAAGAGGAGGAAGAAGCGAAGAAGAAGAAGAGGAGGAGGAGGAGGAGGAGGAGGAGGAGGAAATAATTACTGATGTAACGACAGGTTAAACCCAAGTACTAGTTCTTAATTCTCTCTCTCTCATTATATATATATATATATATATATATATATAATATATATTATATATTGTGGCATTCACCTAATAAATGAATTTATGCATCAAATACAGTGGGTAGCAGGCCAAGATGACGAAGAGCATGAGGCTAGCAACCTCATCCCAGATAAAAATTTGCATGTAACTATACAATTTGCGCCTACGAACTTTAACCACCCTCCTACCCCTAGCCCCCACATGAAAGGATATAAACATTTTATACAATACATCACAACGTCTTTCTTTAAACTACTGGGGGACAGAGAGAGAGAGTATCTGTCAATATATTACGAGACGGAGTTCATCGTCTGTGTATTGTACAAGATACCGTTTCTCAGCCAATTATACACAAACACAACAGAGAGAGAGAGAGAGAGAGAGAGATGAGAGAGAGAGAGAGAGAGAGAGAGAGAGAGAGAGAGAGAGACTCATCCATACCAGGTGTTTGAAAACATCAAGGAAGTGAGTCTCCTTCTTATATTGCTACCCATGGCTGGAGATGAGTGACCCACATCTAATGCTATTTTTTTTTTCCTTTTTTCTTCTTGGTCTTCTGTGGCCAGCTGAAGGCGGCAGACTTGTGATTACCTCATTGATGCGGCCGTAGCATAACTGATGAGTCTACAGAGAGAGAGAGAGAGAGAGAGAGAGAGAGAGAGAGAGAGAGAGAGAGAGAGAGAGAGAGAGAGAGAATTTGTCAATGTATTACATTATGGATTTTATTGTCATTATATTATTATATTAATGCAACGTAACTTTGCTACTCAGAGAGAGAGAGAGAGAGAGAGAGAGAGAGAGAGAGAGAGAGAGAGAGAGAGAGAGAGAGTGTGTTATTTATCAATGTACATTATCATTATACGAGGTAACTTTGTTTTCTTAGTTATTAGAGAGAGAGAGAGAGAGAGAGAGAGAGAGAGAGAGAGAGAGAGAGATTTGTCAATGTATTACATTATGGAGTTTATTGTCATTATATTATTATATTAATACAACGTAACTTTGCTACTTAGAGAGAGAGAGAGAGAGAGAGAGAGAGAGAGAGAGAGAGAGAGAGAGAGAGTCCTCTATGGCGTCCAGAGAATTCCATGGTGGGAACTCACCCGAAAGAATGGCATTCCGCCAATTTTTTTTTATTACACCACTTCTCCTTAAGGATCTTAAGAGGTACTTCTCTCTCTCTCTCTCTCTCTCTCTCTCTCTCTCTCTCTCTCTCTCTCTCTCTCTAAGCACCTGGATTACATTAACCAATACAGGCGAATAATAGCATTATAAATTATTGATAAAATGACCAACAACGAAATAGAATAAATTTAATTATAAAGAAGGCACAAATAAATTATTATACATAAGTAGTTAAATACAATAAAGTTAATATAAATAATTATAAAATTAACGATTGCACATATACACAATAATGTTAATCAATAACATACATCATTATACATTAATATAACACAAAACATACAAAATATATGCATAATAATGCTGATATTAACAATGGTATAAATAACGTGAACAAATATACACAAAGGATTATGTCATATCGATCAAACAAATCTGTACAAAAATATTCGCAAAAACATCAAGACTGACAGATTGAATTACCTAGCGTCGCAATACCAGGGTCTCGGACTCCACAAAAACTTTTACAAACTCACAAACATCTAAAGCACGCATTAACTGTCACCGTCAATGTTCTTGCCCCTGTTTGTGTGTTTGTTTTGTGATATGTTTTTAATGGCAAGACGCTGGCCACTTTCACATACGACACGGTAAAACGAGCGGTCCCCTCCGGAGAGAGATTGAGAGAGAGAGAGAGAGAGAGAGAGAGAGAGAGAGAATGAAACCATGGTTTACTTAATGAGAGAATTGGTGGGTTTACTTATATATATAAATACATTATTTATACATACATACATGCATACATACATACATACATACATGTATGTGATATATATATATATATATATATATATATATATATATATATATATATACATACATATATATATACATATATATACATATATATATATATATATATATATATATATATATATATGTATATATATGTATATATATGTATGTATGTATATATATATATATATATATATATATATATATATATATATCCTATCTCCAGTACACTGGTATACAGAAACCGTACATACATGTACATCCTCCCAAGGTCGACATCAGCAGTACACTATACAGAAACTGTTCGTACATGTACAAATCGCTACGGTCTACAGTCCACTATAAAGAAACTGTACAACTGTACACACATCCCTACAGAGCACAAATTCAAATCCCACAAACAAAAGTTAATACAAACGTTTTTAACATTTGCAAAACCACATTATTCAGAAACGGTATCAATCCCCACCGCTACCCGGAAAGGCCTTTTGACCTTCAAGCACGGAAGGATATTAAAACCGAGTAAACTTAATCCTTCAGGAACGCC
>NC_087220.1:63385966-63484391 GCF_015104395.2 Macrobrachium nipponense
TTGTAGTTCGGGGATAAGTTTATTATCATTATTATTATTATTATTATTATTGGCTTTAAAGTAGTTTGGAATAGTTTTCTATAAGCCGTTTTGTGAAATTATAACTGACTCTAAGTAATGACAAAGAGTTTATATGTAACAAAACTGAATGAATACTAGTTTGCACCATATATATTATATATATATTATATATATATATATATATATATATATATATATATATATATATATATAATAATTATAATTATTTTATTATTATATCTATAATAAAAGGAGCCCATCAAAAACACCAAAATAGAGAGAAAAGTACTATATTTCAGAGACTGCTGTCTACCTGAAGAGGGAGACAGCAGTCTCTGAAATATAGTACTTTTCTCTCTATTTTGGTGTTTTTTATGGGCTCCTTTTATTAGATGGAACTCTGTTGTTACAGAACATTTTTTACCCCGGAGTCAATTCATATATAATATATAAGTATATATATATATATATATATTATATAATATATATATATATTAGTATATATATCACATACATATAACACATTCTCTGTCCAAAGTCAAGTCCACATCACGCGGATTGAGTGAATCACTCAAGTCTCTCTGGCGTCACAAAATTTTCTGACCTATATCCCCGTTTGTCGTTTTTAGACTGAGCTTGGCTTTTAAACCCAGCACGGGCTCTTGCTCACTGAGCAGCCCTTCGTAAAACTTTATCCCCGTAAGTTAAAATATATTGAATCGAAAACGCTGCTTACCAGGGGCATGATGGATAAGGAAATATTCACAATTTTATACATATACAGAGAGAGAGAGAGAGAGACTGTCACTTATTTTCATATAAACTTAAAGGCTTGACTCATCAAATACAGGAAATTAAAAAGACTAAACATTAGAGACAAGAGAGAGAGAGAGAGAGAGAGAGAGAGAGAGAGAGGAGAGAGAATTCAAAACAGCGTACTATATAGGCCTATATAGTACATAGCCCTTCGAACATAACTGCTTTCCTAAAGCGATATTTTTTGTTAAGATAATTTAAACCTGGAGAAAATAAACCTATAAAAAGCAATAATACAAAATGACCTCCGATTACAAATAAATTGTTTTTTTTCTGAATATACAAAACTAAATTATAATCATATATATATATATATATATATATATATATATATTATATATATATATAGGTACTCCCACATACATTGAAATAAACAGAACAAAACACACGAACAACCCTCATCATCATCAATAATCATCAAAACAAAGATCTGAAAAAAACGATACAAAACACAAAAGTGTTTCCCCTCTTCCTTACAAAAACTTGCAAACTCATTGATCGAACATCCTGTTTAGCGACACACGCACGAAGGAGGTGACCAGACACGCCCTCCAGAGAGTTCAAGGACCACCCTACCCCCCTCCCTCCCCAGGGGGTCAAGAAAACCCCCGAGAGAGAGAGAAGAGAGAGAGAGAGAGAGAGAGAGAGAGAGAGAGAGAGAGACCCTCCCCTTGTGGTCAAGGCATAAATGGATACGTGTCTCTCGATCACATTTCCAACGATTTGTTGCGGTCAAGGTCCACCTCATGCCTCCGCCATTCAGGTGGTCCTCGGTGCCGTTCGGACAATCAAGGGCGAGATTGACTGCGTGAGGGTTTCTGGGCAAAAACGTTCAATTTTTTTAGATACGTTTTATAGCATAAAAAGGCATCGGTGCAAAAACTTTCGACTGTTTATATACGTTTTATTGTATAAAAATGCGTCTGGACAAAAACGTTCAATTGTTTGGATACGTTTAATAGCATAAAAAGGTATCTGGCCAAAAACGTTCAGCCTTTCGAAAACGTTTCATTGCTTTATGAAGACTTTCTGGGCTAAAATGTTCGACCACTTCAATACATTTTATTATGGTATAAAGGCTCTGTGAGCAGAGAGAGTTTCGCACTTTTTAACAGTTTGACTTCGTATAAGGCTTCGTGGGGGGGGGGGGGGGGGGGGGGGGTGGGGGGGGGGACCGTTCAACCATTTTTGGAACATTTGATTGCATTAAAGCTTTGTGGCTAAAACGTTCTACTGTTCGCAAACATTGTCCTGCATTTAAGATTGGCCAAAACCGTTCACAAACATTTACCTGCAATTAAGACGGGCCAGAAACGTTCAACCGTTTGGGAACGTTTGACTGCGTTAAACAATCACCCCCAATACCTACCCTGTTCAAGCAATCAAGATATAGAACGTGTCCCATAAAATTTCCAGTACATTACAAGATTTTATTGCTTGTAATGGTACTGGGACTTTATGGACAACCTGCATTATATTCTACTATTATTAATGAAAAATAACACTAAACAGCCAACTTTACAAAAAACGTAAACAAATTATGTATGTTCACGCACATCAAAGAGTGTGACAACCCAACCTACACTTATCCAAGACAATCAATCATACTAAACACCTCGTGACTGGTACAAAACGTGTTTCCCGAAGGCCCTCGGGAAACAGGAATTAACCACCACGTATCATTCGAAAATGATACGTGTCCCGGACGCGTGGGCGAGAGAAGGAAGCCCTGATCATGGGCTTTCGTGACGAGAGGCCTTTAGCAGCCTACGGGGAACTTTGTATAAACTATAATGCAAATAACTGAATCTTTGATATTGTCTTCAAGAGAAAGAGAGAGAGATAGATAATCGGTAATTATGACAAACTTGAAACAATCAGCATTTCTCATCTACTTACAATTTCGTTTAAAGTTTTCGTCCAACACTGAACGACTGAAACCAAAATACAAAATGACAGACACAATATATATATATATATATATATATATATATATATATTATATATATATATATATATATATATATTTACAGAACTCTAGACAAGGGGCCTTGGTGGAGGATTGGGAGAGGATGGGCTGCTGTAAGGGGAAGGGGCGGGAGTGATGGAGGGAGGGAGGGGTCCTCATCAAGCAGCCACTGAACTTCTTCCCTCGGCCGAGGTTTGGTGCGCGTGGAAATGAATCAAATATTTATTACAGGTGTGGCAGCAAGTGGTGGTTTGATGATAGCCTCTTAGGAAGCGAAGTTTTCATTTGTGTGTGTGTGTGTGTGTGTGTGTGTGTGTGTGTGTGTGTGTGTGTGAGAGAGATGTGTGAGAGAGAGAGAGAGAGAATCATAAACTTATTTCATAAGCTGCCTCTATCAATTATAATCAATAACCAATACAGTATTACATTTATAGCTTAAGACACCTGTACATAAAACCACCACAGATATTTAGCACCCACCCCCTCACACACAAAAAAAAAGTGATACAATAAAATAAAAATAAATTTAATTAGGTATTCCATGATCAAACAGGAAACTATCGGTCCACTCGTAAGCTATCAATAATAGATGTAAATACAGTACACAGTAGTTTATTTACTAATACAGTATCTTGCAATTAGTTTAAAGATTTATGACCTGGAAACCAACTGCTCAAAATAATTTGCGTAGAATTTATTGAAATAAATTCATTTGGAATTGATTTCCTTTTTTAACCTTTCAGTACATTAGGGTATTCTATTAAATGAATTTTTGCTTATTCTAATAAAGGTGAGAATTCTTCTCGAAGTGCACATATCATTGATAATAATAATAATAATAATAATAATAATGATAATACTAATGTAACATTACTCTGCAGAAGACCTTGTTTGGTTGGTTCTGTAAGTGTGAGCCTTATAATAATAATAATAATAATAATAATAATAATAATAATAATAATAATATAATAACAATAATAATAAAGCCTGCATTCAAATGAAAGGTTTCTGCTTAAGGCCAATGCCAGCAGCAGCTATTTTTGGCCCCCCTTTCCCCCTCCCAAAATACAATGTACAGTATAATGAAAGTCCCCATTGCCATAAGCAGACCTAGTCATTATGAAATGGGGAAACACGCCACTGGAAAATTATTACCTCTCGCCAACTTTCTTCTAAGTGCAGTACAACCCATGGTGAAGTTTACTGGAGGAAATAAAGGAAGTTCCTTTTCTGAACATTTTATGAAATGAAAAAAATTCAAGAAATTGAAAATAATATCCATTTTACACAACAGAGTCTGTAATATTTTATAAGACATTATGTATGACGAGGACATCTTACTTAAAAACATTATTAATATGAAAATATGTGCAAACCACTAATTAATAATAAAGTTGTGTATCAACACCAAATACCTTATATTGCGGTCCAGTTTGAAGTTGATTTGCATGGCAAGAGTTAAAAAGTAATTTCTACATAACAGAAGTACTATACTTCCTACTGTAACTCAATAAACTTTCAGGTCTTAGTGCAATCCATTACTGCATAGGAATTAGTCAATTTGTCAGTACTACAAGGCTATGTTTGAATTGGGTTCTTCTGCAAACGGACCTAAATCAAACACAACAGAGAGGCAGGCTCAAAACTAAAAAAAATCCCAGGTCTAAATAATGCTATGGACCCCAAGTACAAAACATAATCTTACCTACTATTTATCAATAATTACAGTTGTTAATTAATAGTTTTACTCAAGTAACATATAACAAAGGATACATTCAATGTGAGTACCACTAAAACTCAAGTGACTTAATTCCCGACCAATATAAATAATGGATATTACTATAATTATCATTACGTATTTAAAATAAACATACATTCTAATGGAACAAGCCTGTCAGTTACCTGGCCTGACAAATAAACTTCAGGATAACAGAATGACAAAAAAATAATAATAATAGAATTACCAGAAGTGAAAACCAGTGAAAACACTATAACAAGAAAAGATAAGTGACGTATTCAAATACTATTCACATACAAAAAGAGCACAAGTAGCAATAGTTTAAACAAAATAAAAAGCTTGCACTATGTGAGACAAATTGATAATAGTGTACTTTATATACAGAAATAATTTGCTAGTTTTACAACAGATTTTTAAGTAAAGCATACTTAGATCAAAAGTACCTAGCCTCTCACACATTCTACAAACTGATAAATTAAGAAATCTAAAAAACATGGTTACAAACACTACCTCCTTACTGAAGTATGCAAAATAACTTACGAATTCAGCATCAATGGCAATAGTAGATTACAATAAGGCCAAAAAACCCACAAAGCAAAAGTACCAACATAAAAAAGTAAAAGATAATTCAATTAAATTGTTGATTCAAATTCATACACCTAAATTCAATTATGTGTTGTAAATGACTTAAGTGACATTTTCCCTTTGGGTAACGTGAAAATTTTACCAGTTCTGTTTTCCATATCATTACAAGGAGGAATGAAAAAACTGAGTGATGAAAAACCCCAGAAGAGATACCACTCCAATAATGTAGCAACAGAGCTGCCACTTAAAGTACAATAGCCATCCTACAAACAATAATATTAATGCTACCCCTAGTAGAGGACAAATACATAAAAATTAAAAAATAATTATGTAAAAAATAATCTACATGAAAGTAGTAAGTACAGAAATAATATGTAAAACTTAACATTGATAGAACCTATAGATCTGGCCTGAAAGTAATTTTAAAAGTCCAGAAAACAGAAGCAGGAAGAGAATTGAGTTAAGGAAGCAATTACTTAATAATGCAACCAAAGGATTGCTGACAATTTCTGTGAGTAGGGATAAAAATTAATTTTATCAGTGAAGGAAAATTAATATTATCAATTAAGGAAAATTTAATTTTACCAATTAAGGAAAACTTAAGTTTATCAATGAAGGAAACAACAATTGAAGGTTATCCTCTCACTCACCCACCTTCAATAATATAGATACGTCCAGTATGAAGCTCCCACAAATGGGACAAAAGAAAAAATTAGGAGATCTAAACATGCACCCCATTTTCAGTGACAGATTAAACAATTTGAAGCATATGGTTTCTCCAAAGCAAGTCGGCAGGAGTCTTACGCACAAAATGTTAACTAAATGTTCATAAGAATTGAATGGAAGAGGTCTGGATAAAAAGGTAGAAATCTTCTTGGTGGTAATGAATTTGACTTGGCTACTGGATCCCAATTTAGATAAGCTCATAAAATTTGCATTTTAGATAAAGAAAGGTTATGTGATTGAGGGTTGGTGCCTAGGATTAATTCTTCAACACAGAATGTAGCTAACTCATTTTCAGAATACAAAAATCACCTGCAATACTACTGGCAGAAAATAGAATAACCACATAAAATCAAACAGATGAAAGCAAGTCTTTCTCAACAATGATGATGAAAACAAATAAGAACTAGGAAATTCCACTATTTAAGTTTAAAAATATAACAAAGCATTTTGCTTCCAAATACTTTGCAAATTGAAAAACAAAAATCCACCAGTCCTACAAGTAAAACCCCAATGCTAACCTAATTTTCACGTCCAACTAAAGAAATGGTCACCTGTGCAAGACCGTTGGTAATCATCTTTATGATGGTCAGGAAAACAACCTAATTTAACATATCCTAACATACTATAGCCTTAGTCAAAATGCCCAACCTAAAAAGGTGCGACCCAACCAGCAGTCGACCAATGGGCTGGCACCATAGACCCATCTGCCAAGTTGCCCAATGGCAACGAACACAATTATTTGGCATTCTTACTTAACATGAAGTACACTGCAACTGAATAGCTTAAACTTGGCATGCGCTGGCTCCATGCAGAACCGTACGCTAAACTAGGCTATGTTATTACATAACTTACAACCAGCCTAATGGGAGATAACCTAACTCGATCACATCATTATGATATTAAACCTGTGATTTCCAATACCTACAGGAAGGTCTTTAATCTAGCCTAGGGTAATACTAGGTAGACAAGATCTTGACTAACCTAAATATCTAAGTTACCAGACGTACCTATGTTGGGTAATGATCGATAGGGGCATTAATACCCCAAATAACCCATGAAACCCACTACCCAGAAAGGAATTATGCCTTAAAGGGCATCCATGATGACTACAATACTAGTATACGTATGGAAGAGGCCTACGCGAGATCTAGCCTAAACTAGGCTAGTAGCTAGGTTACCCAAGATGCATGTTGGGTAAGGCTCGATGTGGGCATTAATGCCCAAAATGACCCAATAAACCCCCCTCCCACATACTAAAAAAGGAATTACTAGCTATGTTTTAAAGGGCATCCATGATGACCACAATTTACATAAGGAAGAGAGGCCTAAGTAGGACAGATCTGAGCTAAGCCAAGTCCTAGGTTAGGCGGCGGGTACGAGGTCAACCCGGGGACACGGCTACGATTTTATTCGAAATTACAGTCTCCATTATGCCCCTCCACGAGATAAAACCGTTAAAAGGAATTGAGATCCTAAAAGGAGATTCAAAACGACCGTCAAAATAACAACTTTCCAACGTCCCCTCAAAAGGACATCGCTGCTTCTCCCAAAATTCACGGATTTCTCGACTTTAGTTCTCATAAATCCGCCTCCCTATAATCTCCACACACCTCAAACGAATGGGATTTCATACTCACACTGAAACGAATCGACGATAAATCCAAAATTGCACGAACACGACACACGAATACAAAAACGTCAACAACGGAGAAGCGACGAGCAGCTGATTGCCTTCAGAGTCAGACGAGTCGCTGCTCTCTTGAGGCAAAAGGTGAAGAAGGTAAACACGACGACCCGGCCTTTCCGCGTGACGTCATTTCGATGGCACAGCTTCTTTGGATGGAATTGAATTGCATATAGAATTAATGGTGCTACTTTATACTACGCGGTCTACCTGCGTGTTTCTACACTGTTTCGCCGTGTTTAGTACTAGCCCGTCAGGGGTCAAATGTCCCTAAGAGCATTTCACCACATTTGATCCCCGAGGCTGGCATAAGGCCAGCTTAATATCAAACAACCAACCCCCTTGGTGCTACTTTAGGGACATTTGACCCCCCGACGGGCTAGTACTTAACACGGCGAAACAGTACAAGGCTGGTTTAATCTAAGAAGAATTTAGGCCAACGGCCAAGCACTGGAGTCCTTTGAGGCCATTCAGCGCTGAAATGGGAATTGAGAGTACTGTAAAAGGTTTGAAAGGTGTAACAGGAGGAAAAACCAGCGCAGTTGCACTATGAATCCATTGTTACTAGAGGGTGGACAGTGCGACGGAAGAAAGTGAATTTAAAAGGAGTTATAGTGAAAGGAACGAAAAGGGTTGCAGCTAGGGGCCGAAAGCGCGCTGCAAAGAACTTGTAATGCCTGCAGTGCATCGATTTAGGTGCACTGACGGCACTATGTCCCCTACGGAGTCTAGCTTATTTGGAGGCACTTACTTGGCAGCCCTGCTACGTATCCAGTGATGAAAACACATTCTTCATGTTTGTCATGAATGGTTGAGAAAAGGCCACTTATACAACAAAATTTAGGTGAGTCAATACAGGACAGGAGCTTTCGAACTCTGCTAAAGTCCTCCTCAGCTGTGAGAATTTTTTCTTACACAATTTACAAAGATATTAAAGAACAAATGCATAATTTTTAAAATGGCAGTTAAAATGGAAATTGTGCCTGGGGCTCTTCTTTGAGCATCATCACTTCTTGAAGGTGTCTTCTTGTTGTTGTATGGGTAATTAAGTCGTTTGCTGGCTGTCAAGCATACCACTCTACAATTATGAATTTTAAGTTTTGTATTTGTACTCATCTTTGTAAACTTGGGAAAATAAAAAAACAAAAAGAATTATTCTCAGTACAGCTGAAGAGGACCTTAGTCAAGGTAGAAGGCTCCTGTTCTGCATTTACTCATTCAAATTTTGTTGTACTGAAGAATATCTATACTCTTTATCTGAATAATCCTGTAAAGAAACGGGACTTGAATTGAATAATATAGAAGTTAGGCCAAAGGCCAAGTACTGGGACTTATGAGGTCCTTCACCACTGAAACTAAATTGCCAGCAAAAGGTTGGAAGGTGTAACCGGATAAAAACCCTACAGTTGCACTATGATCATTTGCCAAGAGAGGGTGGAAAGTAAGGTGGGAAGAGAGAAAATATGAAAGGAGGTACAGTAAAAGGAATGAAAGGGAGTTGCAGATAGGAGCTCTATCCCTCTACAGGGATATTATGTATCATGTTCAGTATGGTTGTTTGTTTGTATGGTGTTTTTGTGCTGCATGGAACCAGTGGTTAGTCAGCAACGGGACCAACGGCTTTACGTGACTTCCGATCCATGTCGAGAGTGAACTTCCATCACCAGAAATACACGTCTCTCACTCCTCAACGGAATGGCCGAGAATCAAACCCGCGACCACCGAGGTGGAACGCTAATACTATACCATTTATGCCGCTGAGGCGCTCAAACCACATTGAGAGTGAACTTCTTTCACCAGAAATACACACCTCAGTGGAATGCCCGAGAATCGAACTCGCGGCCACAGAGGTGGCAGGTCAAGACCATACTGATCACGTTTCTGAGGCACTTTGTTCAGTATGGTGTGTTTAGCTCTTTCCCTTCATGGAAGGCAGTACTCTTCCTTCCCTCATGATTAGTTATCAGTCATCTTCCTTTCCTTTAAGACATGGGTTCTTCATTTTGAAAATTGGACCAGTCACTCTAACGATAACACTCAATTGTCTCCTCTCTGGCTTCCCACCCACCCACCATGCCTTCCATTTACACTGGGACTGGACAAAGCCTTCACATCGGAAAAATATGATATGCTGGTCTGGTGCAATACCAACAACATTTTGCATTAATTACTTCAACAAGCCTATGTACTATGATCATCAAGAAACCCAAAAATGTTGGGGCCCTTCTTTCTGGGTAATTTCAATACTAGAATGTAATTTGCACACTATTGCTAATTTGGTTACAATGTACTTACAAATAGTCCACTTAGGCCAATGATTGATTTCTTGATACTGTGGTGGTTATCATTATTGAAAATGATCTTATAAGCCTTAAAGGCCTTTAACTATGAAACAGAGCAGAACAGGGAACAAATGGTAATTCAGGCATAATGTGCACAGGCTAGAATGTGAAGCAATTTTCAGGGGTCTAGCTCCAAACAATTCCCTTTCAATTATTTCTGTAAAACCATAAATTTAGTCATTACAACTCCAAGGGGTTGCAAATAACTTGTTAACATCACAAATATAGTCTACATTTCTACTGGTACACTAATGTAGTAACCTTAACATAAATATTTATATTTTGTACTGTATTTAGTTTTCATTAATATGCTCGGCAAGGCTTGCACATATGTAATCTCAAGAGTTTTTCGACTACTGTTTTGATAGCGCCAAATGGCATCAAGCCCCTTTTGAAAAAAGCAGTATCTTAGCCTCCAAAGCAGAAATTATTTTATGCCAGACTAAACTCAATACATAAAAAAATTGTTTCACCATGATTTCACTTTGCAAAATGAACATTCAATGACTTTGAAAAGGGCTACGAAAATGAATAAAATTGTGAAAAATTCCCTTAGCCATTGCATGAAAGTACCTTCCACTGTGCCAGCACTTTGTGTACTGGGATGCCCCACAAACCTTACTAAAAGTATCTATATGTGTATGGGCCTGCAGAGGGCACACAGCTTGATTGAAACTTCACTTCACCTATGTCTGGCTTAATATTGATGTAGTAAACAATTTTTATACCATTATTCTAAGGCATAATCATAAGATCATTGCACTCGAGATTTGCAGACAATTTCTTTACCATACGGTACTGAGCGACCTGCATGGGAATTAGAGCATATACAAAGACCTACTATATGACAACTAAATTGTGGGAACAAGTTTAAAACATGCCAAAATCCCAAACTCAAACTTTTAACCAGCCAGGTTTAGCTTAAGACAAAAAGTTAGGGGGTGCTCTAACTTACACTAATCACGGGTAAATTGTCGCAGACTAAAAAGGAGGGGTGTTTTATGATAATAGTATTGCACAAAACATACTAAAATTTTGGAAAAATAATTACAGTTTACATGACCACTTAAATGACTACCTTACTCAACTTGATTCATAAAAACAATGACACTCAAGAAAATCTCATTGAGAATGTGGAATGAATCGGACATGCAATCATCTCAAGTGGTACTAGAATGAAACCTTCAATGGGAACAAGGGAAAAACACCTCAAATAGCTGCTAATCACTCAGGAGATAAAGATTAGAGTCTTTAAAAATACCTCACTAATAACTCAAGGAGCAATACAAGTAAAAACTATCTTAAAAATAGTGTAATCAAAGGTATGAAAAGAAAACTCTAGCTTGAAAGTTTTTAAATATTCAGCATTGTTTTTATTGCAAATAATGTGCTTCTTTACATTGCTTTACAAAATTTTCTATGCAAGCGTGAAATCAGGGCTATATGCTTGACATGTTTATCACAATATATGTGACAGTGCCAGTAACACGGCAAGTCCAGGTCATTCCCACAAGGCTCAATCTGTGTCACTCTCAAGAAATAGCTTTGAGTCTTGGTGAAATGCCAGATTGCCCCGTCACTTACACTATTCCATATGGTACAATTTAGATCTGAATAAACCATAAAAAAAAATATATAAAAAATTAAAAGCACATATACAACATAACAGATTACAATAATATTAACCCATAAGGAAAAAAAGTTACTAAAAGACAGAACTTGAAGAGGCATATGAAACTTCCTCTCATAAAAGCACCCCTTATACAAATACAACATACTGTATACTGTATTATTATCTACTTTCACCTTTTGAGAATGCTGTAAAACACTCCACAGCGTTAATGCAACTATCACCTCAGTCAAAAACCGATTCAGAATATAATAAAACAAACGAAGTGGTCCTCTCACCACTACGGATTGTCCCTTCGACAACACATGCAACGTGATCTGCCTCATCATGGAATAAATAAGATTATCATATGAGCAAGTTGATGATGTTTCTCTCAGCCTTCGAATGAAATGATGGTTATAGCAACGCCCGGAGATGAGTCAACCTAAAATTCGTCATTCTCTGGTCTGAAGTCACGTACACCATGATTTCGGTACCGTTTTCTACAGCAATGCACATGGCTAAGAAATTCACAAGAAATATCACACCATGAAGTTGGACTGTAAAACCGAAAAATTCAGCTTTGTCAGAAAAAGCAAAATTGAGTGTGATTATCACGGCCGTAAGCTCATTGAGACAGCAAACAATTGATAATCTGTCTACAAAAATAACGACGAATTACACTACAGATTCTGTTGGATAATTTTGTCCCAAAATGGCCGCTGACAGCAATCCCTTCCCATGTTACACATTCTTTGGAAACATAATTCATAGCTAAATTGATGTGAAGTTACTTAATGTTAAATGGATGGTGGATTTACTCTATGTATGCCTGGATGTTTTTCCACATTCACTGAGGCTCATCATAAAAAAAAAGAAAAAATAATGTCTAGTACACCAAACATTATACTCTAAACCTCTTGCAAAATCAACCAAGGTTTTCTAGAGTGCTATATAAAACCAAGCAATTGAAAATGGGGTAGAAGAAAAAACAATGAATCAATGGCAAGATACCATGATAGAAAAAATATACATTTGACAAACTAAATATTTGGCAAACATTCACAGACTTAAACAACGATTCCCAGCATCAGGAATTAATTTATCCCCCAAAGAAAATTTTTGATCCCAGTTCCTTAATTTCTAAACAATAGACTGCATACACATGACAGCAACACAACTCCATTTCACATTGCAAATCAAACTAAGTCTCCCACTGGTGTTCACCTGCCAAAAATAAAAAATGAAACTTAGGTACCAACAGGTTCTCATCTACCGTTAAATGGAAAAAACTACTAAGTTATCCCTTAAGCTAATATGCGGTGTATACTAACACCAATAAATCCTGCCTCACACTCACTGTAATGCAATTAATCACTACTGGGTATCACTGACAAGAAAATAAGGCAGCCAATACAGATCTTGGCCTGTTTACAGTGTCCATCAGCCAGCTTACTTGATATGAATGTGGGCCTTCAGGCCCCTCTGTAAATATGGATGACACCTGCTCTCACAGAGGTAAACAGAGCAGCCATGTTTCCCCTTCTGTTACAGATTGTTTAGTGAACTTGGGAAAGGGTATCTCTCTAACCGGAGGAGAACTAGCGATTGTTTTTTACCTCTGCTGAGAAGGCAGACGTCTAAGACGGCTAGAATGAAAGCAGGAGAGCTCTCTGCTTATCGTAGTTATGTGGGATGGGTGTGGTGAATAGTGCTTCCAGGTAATAGTAAACAATGTGACCAATGAGCAACTGAACTAAACTGTAATCATCACTGCATTCACATATGCTTCAAACATTTAAGTATCTTTGCAGCTGACACTCTAAATTGAGGTAATTTTCAAAAACAAACAAAAGGAATCCAGCATTCAGAATATATTTTGCAATGCACAATATACCAATACTCAACAACTTGTGGCAAAAACCCACTCCTACATTATTTTTTTAGTTAATTGACTTAAAAGTTCTTAGTTATTGTATATCACAAAGCTTCCACTTAAATACTCTCTCAAGTGTCAATGAACCAACTTACCATTGGCAGACAATGTATGATCAGAATGATGATGGTTTTACAAACCCTGGGAACTGCTTTTGAAAAGATTGGTGGAGAACAAGGAAAAACAGAGAATGCATTAAGGGTGAGCTAACAGTTATCTTTGTTTACAAATCAACCTTAAAACCCCTGCAACCAATCATTGTCTTCCACCAACACATGATGCAATGAGTGGACTTTTTTTGTGGAGATTATTAACAAAAGTATGCAAAGATATAGAAGAGGAAATGGTGACGGGCTTTGGACCAAATTGGAACGCTAGGGGCTTGGTGTGGAGAAACAGGGAGGGCCAGAAGAAGTGATTAGCGGGCACAACAGTTGTTGGAGGAAGGACCGCTGGGGGGCTCGGTGGGTTCGACACTGAACGAGGGTCCGCCAGTGGGTTCCATTGCTCCACTCTCGGGAAGCTGCTGCCTCGACACGATACGGTAGATTGCTGCGGAAGTAAATTCATTCACTGAATCTTTGTGTTCAAGAAATTCTGAGAATAAATGTATTAGTGAAATGAGCCGGTGGCCTCTAACCTAGTAGTGACACTATTATTCTAACCACGATGTAACCAAAACCCTTAAGGTATTCTTAGGTGTTGCAAATATATATAACTATAAGCCATACATCGCCTACATCCACACAGATGTACAGTCATTACTACAATTGCAATATTTAATAAACTACATTCCTTATATATTCTCTATAATATTCACCAGTGTTGCAAATGTGTGTGCGCGCAATACAGCATACAACCTAAACACATTAACACATCACAGTACCCATCTGCTACAATAAGTACCCTGTAGTCTCTTGCCTAAATCCCTTTGAAATATTACTGCACAATCTACACACCTGGATTATATATTATTCTATACTATATTATGAATGGAGCCTTCGTGGAACAGTCAACAGCAATCATTAAATGAATTTGTAACTGCAAGCAGTATTGTCAGATTAGAGGGTGTTTATTTATACTTAAAAAAAACACTAATTAATTTAGGCAGTTTTAATTTGCAATTGTTTCCTTATAACTGGTCACAATAGACCACAGCCTAATCATATAGTCAGAGCTCACTGTACTAAACAGTTATGTCACAAAAAGAGAGTTGACATTTTTAACAAGCTACTATATTAATTATTGGTGACCAATTCATTACTCTGAATAAGGAGAAGCAACAAACTATTTGTTTTCAAGAAAAACCACCGTTTCTCAAAAAGGTCCAGAACCCCTGTAGCCTTTGGTCAGATTTTGACCACAAAGAATGCTAAAGCAAGGTATGTTAATTCTTGCGATAGGTAGGCGATTTAAATAACATTCTCTCAAAAATATAATGCTAAATTACAGATTTTAGCTCTGAATTTTATTCTTAAGTCTGTTCCTGATAAAAAAATGAATAATCCCACATAAACAGGAACCAAAATCCTGTTTTTATGAAGCAGCCTGTTTGGTTTATAATATGCAAAATTACCTTCAATACTCACTCTCGCCCTATTATGCATTACATAATTTTCCATTTCATTTACCTAAACAAGGATTGCTCATATCTTCACGACCTATGACCATTTTTACTTCAAAACTATTTGCAAATAATCCAAGAACCAAGCACTTTTTAATCTGATGTCATAAAAAAACTCTAAAATAACACTACTAATATCTCCAAGATCAGTATTGTAATTTACCAATCATTTGTGAGCATATACTTCCCCTAAACATCACAACCAACTTTTAAATTTGTTAAATTTCATCCGTTCAGTGAATCGAGTACTACTGAAAACCTAATCTCTGTGAAATTTCTTAAAAGTCCTGTGGAGGAGAAATAAACAAAAATGAACATTACAAGTATTTCACACTACAAATAAAGCAACTCAACAGAAATGGAATTGTCGTCTTGACATGCAAATTAGCAGAACAACTTACATTACTGCAAAACTCAGTTTTCACATTCAATATCATTCGCTACAATAAAAGCATAATGCGAACAGGAATTCTCAATCTACAAGTATCATGCTTACTGTACCAATAATATGAGATCTTAACATGCACAACCAGAAAAATATTATATAAAAAACACAACATTCCTCATCAGAGTTTATTCTTGGTATATTTTGAAACTTAATGATCATTTTGATTACAGTGCAGTACAAGAGTAAAATTTTTTAAACCAGTAGTCTCAAGTTTACTTATTTACATATTAAAGAATTTAATACTCAATCATTATTACTCATTAGCAACAAGCAGCAAGATTTTAAGACTGCTACAGTTTAGCTACACATTTCAATTATTCCATTTAAAAACACTGCCATATAACATTCAGTTCAGTCGGGCCAACAAAAGTTTTAAATACAAGCTTATCAGAAGGACTAGGTTAGTCAATTTCAGAAATGATAAATAATTGGATTTAGCAATCAGGTTGATGATTTAAGCAACATTCACTTGTTTGTTGCATAAGTGAAGGTTGTGGAACTTTGCCCTGACCTCCACAAGCAGTCTACCAAGAATAAGAAACAGAAAATCACTAAAACATACATTTTGCCTCACCTACAAGCAAAGCATGACCCCACAAAAAATAGTCAGAACATCTCTGCAATTCCTTTCCTTACAGTTTATCATGCTTGATAATTTGTGACATGAAAAAAAATTTTGACTTTTGATACGAAAGGTGCACAGATCATGCGCATGGTTGCCCCAACAGACAGATCTTCTCCCCCTTCCATCGCAATCAGGTATTCATGCCGAGTCTTTAAGCTCGCCGATCAAAAGCAAAGGCGTACAGTTACTTTACATGGCAGGAAATGGGATCCCCAAAGAGCCTGCGACAAACTAAATTTCCTCCAGATTCAAAACGAGAGCCTTCCAAAGCACCCAAGGCATCAAGAGCGAACTGCAGCTTAAAGTAAGAAATGCTAAATTTGGAGTCAGGTTTAGCACATTCTCCTCTCGATAAAGGCTTTGAATATCTCATTGAATTACAGAATGCACAACCAAGCAGGTAATGAAATGTGAAATAAGGTGCTAAACAAATAGGGAAGAAAAGTGCAAATTTCTTTACTGGATGTAGAGGTATGTATCTTAGTACGGAATCTAACCCTGTGCCCAAATATTTTCCAGATGTGAGGGGGGGGTAACTCGCCCTACTGTTGGCAACATTGCTTGCGTACGCTCTCTGCATTAACAGTCGGTTCCACGTGAATAGCCTTTACATCGGCTGTTGGACTGTCATCGTGGTCGTGAGGATCACGAATTTGCTTCTGGGAGACAATCCTGTAAATTTCTAGCCAGCATGCAAAGAACAAAGAGGTGTTAGTTAACTGCAAAAAACTAAGTTAACACTAATCTGTTACACTTTTTTTTTCTTTTTTTAGTCTAATGATAGCATTCACAGCTGCAGATCACTCATACAATAAAGTACTGTATGACAAGGTATTAGTATTCTTCAAAATTAAAATGAAAATGTTTAAAAAAAGCAATAAAGTTGCATTATTCTGCATGCAGAATCTGCAACAAATCAAAACAATATTTCAAATTGTTAAAATCTCAAACTAGATGTAAAATCTTTATAGAAGATTGCCTAACATGCTTGAAAACTCGTAGAATCAGTGGCAACATAGCCCTCGTAAAAAATTACACAACAGCTAAATAAAATGAGAGACTATATGCTTCACAGAAGAAAAAAAAATCTTAAAACCATTACAAACTCTAAAATACAAGATTTTTTCCACATGCAAAAAAATTACAAGTAAAAAATAAATAAAAAATAATCTATTAACTTCTATGAAACCAAAATCAAAATGTAAAATAGCAATGCAAAGCGTTCTTCAAAGGCATAGTAACTTTTTTTTATTTGTTGAAAAAGAAACTCAAGAAGTTCTCTCCTATCCTCACAAAACATTTGTTAAATCATGTCTACAACTAGAAAATTCAACAGGGCAATGTGATGTGACCCCTTGTGTTAGCTAACATAATCCTGCTACTCCTACTAATAAACTATTGATGTCTATCATTCGGCAAGCTCTATACCAGCCAGCAAAATGTAAGCATCCCCGGGCATATTTTATTTAACGTACTTCCCAAACTAACACGCATGACAGTATCTATAGTAACATTTTGATCTTAGAACATACATTAGTTTTTATAAGCTATGAAATAGTCCACAATAAATGGTTAAGTGATAGTTACCTAGTTAGGATTATAAGAGGTACAAAGATACAATGCACAGGAACAAAATTTTGTTAACGGAATTATTTTGTTAGAAGTCACGCATGTTAGATGCACTGTCCGGCTCAATTTAGTAAAATGTTAATTTATCTGCCTAAAGCAGTTAGTGCTTATTTCACCCTGCTAGAATACAAAATACACAAGCACTTTCAATCTTTCAAAAGAATTGCACTTTAAATAAAGACTGAAAATGTCAAAATTACAGTCTCACATTTTGAGTTAGTTACATTTAATGGAGAGAAGCGTGAGTGTGTGTGTGTGTTCTGAATAGGTATAACCTATTACGTTTAAATTTAAAACACCTGTTCACCAGACACAAAACAGCAATGGCACACAAGTGTCAAAGACAACAACCTGATACGTTTATGTCCCATCTGACACCACAAAACCTGCTTTGACCCAAAAGAGTTAAAATTCGCATTTATCTTCAAAAACTCTGATAACATCCTAATGACGAGGTATGCTGTGTAAGATGTTAATAACTCTAAATCTAATTCTGTCTAATCACCAAGTAATATTTAATGAAAAGGTTATGGATAAAAATAAAACTTGTGGGCACAGAACAAATGAATATAACACCATGTATTATTTGTGTGCAGGTACCAGCTATGAAGTACTACATGACTTCAAGCATAAAACAGCTGAAATAAAGTAGGTTAAACGGACGAACAGCAACAATCTCAAAAGCAAATCATTGTAAGTTTCAAAAGGAAATGTTTCTGATTTTCTTCTTCAAAAGGACAACAAATGTGTTAAAAGACACAACAGAAACAACTTCCAAAAACAATTCAACCCAACAGAAGGGCAAAACTGTTTTGATAAATAAATGCTGCATATGAAAAAGTACTTTTGAAGAGCAACTCAAGCACTTAGGTGTGAATACTGTTGATCTCCTGATGTGAAATTACAATAGTAAAGTCTGGTTAAGAAAACAATGTAACATAGTCTAAGTTACAGTGAATAAATGAAAATTGTATGGCCACAAAAATTAAAATTTCCACCAAACTCAAGTACAACAATAATCTAACAATAAATTTAGAAATAAATAAATAAAAGCATATACTTGCAAGAACAAATTAAATACTTAGGATAAAAAATGCCATCACATACAAATATTAAGCAAAAACTTGAATAAAATTTAGATAACTAAGGAAACTTCCAGGACTCAGCAGAAATGAATGATGAATATGTATACAACAATCAGCTCCTGTCAATGTTAAAAAGTATAAACTATCACAATTTTCTTATACTACGAGTATGCCAAAAAAATATACATTATACGATGAGAAAAAATGACAAAAAGGAGGCAAACAAATACACCACTGTAGAAAATATAAGGTGATAAAAAATAGCAATTGGACACAGCACTCTCACTAAATGTCATGCTTTGTAAATTATGAACAATATACAGGATCTATAAAACTTAAAACTCAAGACACACTCTACAAAGGGTAGATAAAAGTTAGGACACTCAAGAATTCAACCACCCAATTAATATTACAACCTAAACATCAACACAAACAACCACTGTATCTAAATTCCAAATCCATAACAGGAGAAAATGACAACACTACTGGACAAGTACACCACACCACACATACACACGCACACACAAGACTGATCAATCAAACAGGTGACCTACTCAACTGCAAAACACTTTCAACAGCGTAGTACCAGGCAGTACCCAAAAACAAAACTAAAAATGGCGGAATCTTAATATAAAAATAAAAGACAGAAAAAACAACCAGGTATACAATACCTGTGAGAATGTTGTGGAAGGCAGTTTCAACATTGGTAGAATCTAATGCTGAAGTCTCAATAAACGAAAGTCCCTCCTTTTCGGCAAAGGCTTTAGCTTCTTCAGTTGGTACCGACCGCAGGTGACGCAAGTCAGATTTGTTACCTTTAAAATTCAAAATTTTTAAATGGTTATGAAGCATCAACCGGATACTAAACATTTTTAAAGCCCTATCATTTTTGGAGATACAGTGCACCAATAGTATAATTACCCTTAAAACTGTTTTAGAAACACTGAAGCAACAACTGAAGCTTGCAAACACACACATATTACTCCCAGGGCCACTTACAATCAATGACGACAACCATTAAAATCACAGACGACTAAGTGGAGTAAAAGGGAATACTGACTAGAGTAAGCCTTGGCTGGCGTACTTAGGACATATTTCTTGTTTTGTCTGAGCTACTATACTTTGTCTTGCCCTGTTCTTTTGCAGCATCCATCTAGTCAAAGGTACAATGCTTGCTGCTGCATCTTGGATTGTCTTTTCTTTCCTGATGTTTCTTATAGGAAAGATCCACAGAACAAGGTGACTATTGGGCAGGATTAAATTTTAGAAGGTCGTCAGCTAGATGAAAAGTGACCAGAGGGTAAAGGGTAAAAGCAAGCATGTGCGGCCAAGAATCTAACGAACATTTCAAAGAACTAAGTATACTACACTTTGAAGACAGTAGCCCAATGGGAAGTGAAATGAATTTTGGAGGCCCCATTAAGTTGGAGGCTGAATTTATACAGCAAAAGGTCACAACCTACAATTCCAGCTTTTCATTCGACATAACAATACTGTACTAAAACAAAATCACAGCTGCTAAAATACAGTAGGCTACTTGAATGAAATGAAAAGGCGTCTAATGTACATTGCAGCATTCAAATCAAGCTTTTGCTTCTAAACCACCAACACTACTATGATTAGAGATATCAAGCTAGTCACTATATATAATGTACACTACAACAGTAAAAAAAAAAAAAAAAATATTTGGATAAATAGTGTACTCTTACTTAAGGAAAAATAATGAGAATGTTGTGTGATTGGAACTTCAAAAGTTCTAGCGAAAACGCAATGCATTAATACCATAAAGCAATTCTTGTATTTTAATATTCACTTAACATTTTAATCTGTTTATTATTTAATTTATTTTTCCTTTCCTAATACTGATTTTATCTGTGTTTATTACTTTCTGTTACTTCTTTCAAATGAACACCATATTCTTTAAAAAGGGAAGCCTGAATTTCAAGTCAATGGTCCCTGAGGTCTTGTTATACATGAATAGGGTTTATCTTTTGACTAATAATAATAAATATAATATATAAATAACAACAATAATAAAGAATGAAAGTAGAGTGAAATAATAACAATAAAGAATGAAAGTAGTAATGAAATAATAACAATAATAAAGAATGAAAGTAGCAGTGACACACTCACCTACAAGCATGATGACAATATTTTGATCGGCATGGTCCCTAAGTTCTTTAAGCCACCGTTCTACATTTGTGTACGTTAGCAACTTTGCTATATCATACACTAGCAGTGCCCCAACTGCTCCCCTGTAGTAAGCTGAAGTGATGGCTCGATATCGCTCCTGTCCTGCTGTGTCCCAGATCTGGGCTTTTATGGTTTTACCATCCACCTGAAATCGAAATGTAACTTGTAATATAGACGATCTGTTTGTGGTGGTTGTTTTACAGTAACAGTTAATAGATAAACTGATTTGCAAGCACTTAAATATTTTTAAGACAAGTACATTAGTATAATATTTTGTACTACAAATACAGTAAACATTTAGGCTGGAACATTTCAACAAATGGTGACGGTAAACGTTTACCAACCTTAAATTATATATACATTAAAATCATATTTGATTTATCCATAAATACAAGTATGTACAGTAACTTGAAAACAAAGTAAGATTTTTAGCATAAAAGTCTTTGTTATGGTTCTTTGTCACCCAAATTCCATTAAAACATTCATAAATTCATAACTGTCTTTCATTAGCTGCTCGCAAAGGGTACATCTAAAAATGTAAGTGCTTAATAAGACTTCAAGAGTTATACTTTCAAAATTTTCTGTACATGGAAGTACCCTCACGAGTGAGGTATCTACAGAACATCAAGCTACCTGATGACCCTAATATAAACTAGAACTGTACAGTACAGAAATCATGGTTAAAAAGAACATTTGCTATACAGATAAAAGATTCTGGCCGACTTCCAATTGTTTTATGAGAAGCCAACATTAGACAAAGTTATCAATAAAAAGCTACCATAACCATGACCACAATTAAGTCACTTTCTGATAACATGAGAAAAATGAACCTGCTACAGTACAGTATTTCTGATAACAAACTCAAGTTTTCTTGTACGTATCAGTGAAAGGTACATCATCTTTTCTTTCACCTCAAAATGAATGATCCTTTACTGCACCAGATAGATACACAATCTGCCTCTTTAAAAAAAAAAAAATTACTCATACCTAGCTGGAATTTTTACTTTTCATACCATAATTAACAGGAACATTTCTCTTATTTTAAATACACTTTCATTACATTCTTTTTTACATTTTCAATTTAGATTCAAATGTCCATCTTCACAATTTAAACTCAAGAGTCAAATGTCCCACTTTACCCTTTAACTCTGTAGTTTCAATCTCTCACTGGACCCTTTTCAATTCAGTTTCGAACATCCCTCTTTACAGTTTAGAATTAGTTTCAATCAATCACGATTACTACTATAAATCTTTCATACTGAACTTCAAGGGAAACTCGAAAGTATAAAATGAAGCGTCACGAACCAATCAACACAAATCATCAGGCCAAACCACTTAATTAATATTCTTAATTCTCATAGAGCTGGGTTGAAGGGCTTGTTCTTTACAAGATATACATCATCCCTACACATATTACAAATTCAAACAGTAAAAGTGATGAAACTTGTCATGCAAAATACAGAGGAATAATATGTGTGAATTAACACTACAGGAGCTGACTTTTTGCTAAATATGATTTACACAAAAAAGCAACTCGGCTTAATTCATGACAACAAGAAATTTGGGTAACTGACATTCCAAAATTATCTTCATTCATAATGTAAAACAGCATTCCCTAACTTATGAATACTCAGCTCATTCGACCCATTATTTTCAAGAGGTTACACTTGATGGTCATCACACAAGTCTTTAATCATATTCTAAGTATCACTCATCCACTTAGAAATAAATGACCTGGTCTCCACCTGTCTAAGTGGGCAATTCATGTGAAGAGAGATCTACTTAAGCTAAAGAGTGATACATTGTTTTTGAAATTGTGCACCAAACTATTAGATGTAAAGTGGTCTCAATGCTTAAAACAGGTTGCATAAACGTCCTGAGATTCTAAAGGAGCCCTCAAAATAAACCTGGAATGTGTACACCTTCAAGTTTCAAAACCAGCTGAAGACCTGTGTGATCTTGCTCAAGGTGTTCATTTACATCCAGGTAGAAGACTGACATGCACGACACCGAACACTTGCAAATTTCCTTTTAAAACATACAACTTATCTGAAGACAATTCATTGTTCTTAACTACAGAAACCAACTGAAACTAATGTGATAAGTAAGTGTTTAACATCAAACAGATGTGCTAAAGGGCAGGAAAAAAATGGTGTGCAACCTTTTTATGTAACATTTGAATGATGAATCCTGCAATATAAACATGAATGCTTGAGGTAAGACTGAAAGACGTTGACAGGGCTAACAGGAATGTAACCTCCCTAAACACTTCAAAGAAAAACATGCTTCTTCAGCCAGTCATAAACATAAAGAATGATGAATGTGACATTTCTTCAAGGTTACCACCTACATTACCTCTGTTGCTCAAGACTTTATGAGTCTAGAAGTGAGACTCACACAGAGGAATTATCCCACCAATTAATGGAACAAACAAGCATCAGAACAGCATAGGTCACCTGTGCCATATGTAACAAGCATAAATTGTCAACTTCCTTAAAGCTACAGTACGGGAAGAAAGACTCCTCCTTTTCACCTCTTCCTTATGTTTGTTTGTTTTATTTGTATGGTGTTTTTACGTTGTAAGGAACCAGTGGTCATTCTAAACTACGTCAAGAGTGAACTTCCATCACCAGAAATACACATCTCTGACTCCTCAATGGAATGCTTGAGAATCGAACTCACGGCCATCGAGGTGGTAGTCCAAGAACAAACCAACCAAGCCACTGAGGCGCTTACCTCTTCCTTATGCATCAATGCTGCAATCAACAAGCCCACTGCATTGACTATTTAAAGCAGACAGCCCTGTCTTCCCTTGTATACTCAATTTCTAAAGGATTAACTTTTTCTTCACAATGAGTAACCAAATAAAGTGTGATGTCCACAGATGTCAATGAATGACTTGCCATGGTTGATTTCACCTACTATTAGACCAATAGAAAGTGCAACATTATCAACTAAGCAATGATCCACAGTTTACATATTTTATATTTCAACTTAATGTATATTAAATTCTAAAAAAGAGAGAGAGAGAGAGAGAGAGAGAGAGAGAGAGAGAGAGAGAGAGAGAGAGAGAGAGAGAGAGCATATCCACCTAATTCATAGAATACAAAATGTATCAGTCCAGTCCAGTGTCAATGACTAAGTGCATTTGTGGTGTACATTGGCTACCTCTTCAAATAGCTGAAGTTATTCAGGGTATGTGGGTATCAATTCAGACCCCTAATCTAGATAGGGTACAAGGAAGAATCCTATAAACATTCTTTTAAGCATTCATATAAAATAAGATTAACTATAAGTTGAAAGAAAAAGGAATTAACAAACATATAAATCTAAAAAGAATATAACTCCAATCTGATAAACTTCCCACAATTTCAGAATTTGTTAACTGATCATAACGAAATAACATTTTAAGATACTGGCACTCAAATAACTTTGTGGGCATTTCAGTGTTTTCAATGAGAAGAAAAAATAAATAAAAAAATGTTCTTTTACTTAGTACCTGACCTTCTATTGGAAATAGGTTCTTTTACACGGCTTTAACGCCTATTTTTATGGTGGCCTACTTTCCTGGCTTATGGCTCGTTTGCGCTCATGGGCGCTTACTTCCAGCAAACTGCCAGGCTTAATTTTCTCTTTACGATACGGGACAAGAGAGCGAGCTGGGAAGCTGTGATGACGCGCATCGTAACATACCTGCAAGGCCTAATTGCATTTCATTTGCTTTGCTGCTTTATAACTGGTAGTGCTGAACTACATGTGTGCATTTTGATGTTTGTAATGTTTTGATTTGACTTGCAGTTAGACGTATAAATTTGTCCATTAATAACTATTTGAAAAGAGTTGGTCAATGAATGATGTTAAGCAGTGGAGGGCCCATTGCCTTATTCTTTCTTGGTAATTAAAGCACATAAACTACAACCACTGTCATCAGTACCGAAATGTTGAAGTTACCATCAATTACCACAAAGATTCAAGTAAGTATTAATAATTCTTTGTCCAACCTGTATCAGCTATCCACTCTTATGAGTAAGTTTTTGTATTTTGCCCAAATATTCATCTTAAAGTACAATAAGATTCATATAATTATGTACATCCCTAGCAATTCAAAGCATTACATATCTTTGAACGTTAATATATATATATATATATATATATATATATATATATATATATATATATATATATATATATATATATATAATTCCGAGGTAGAGCGAATTAGATATTAAAGGACATTGTAGCTCGATATATATATATATATATATATATATATATATATATATATATATATATATATATATATATTATATATAATATATATATATATATATATATATATATATATATATACACACACACACAAAACACGCAATATCCTCTTCATTTTCATCCAGACTGATACAAAGTATTGCACAGTAAGAGACATGACATACCTTGTTTCTGGCTACAATATAGTAAAACCATAACTTGTATACGAGATAAATCAATAATCATAAAAGCTGAATCAATATTTAGTCAAATTTCAACATGTGACTTAAGAGAGAACTACAGCTAGTTGTCGACTTACAACCTATGCGAGTTATGACTGACTGACTTTACGATCACCCACAACTAAAACAACTAGGAAGCGACTTGAGCAAGAAAGAATGGTGTCCAGCTGAACATACGACAGTTTTTCCCCAGTTTCCGCCTCTCCACACACGCAGCCCCCTTTTCGTGCTGCTAATGACTACGTATTATTATGCATCGGCAACAAGGATATAACTCCTGTAATCTTATGCCATCAAACACAACCGTAGATAAAATTGAGAGAATAATTTTAATCAAAACTTCAGGTCTTGAAAGAACACGTATTAATGTTGTTTCCACGCTGATAAAAGATAAGTAACGTAAAGCTCGTACTATGATGAAATCAAGTGAAAATACTGAACGGAATCACGTAATATTTTTACACAATAAACATGCCCACAACACAATCTGTTAACGAAAAAAATAATTTAGTTCATGAGACGTATTAAATTCATATTTCGACTTAAAAAGACGTCGTATGATGACAAATTACCTTGTCTCATATAAGTGAAGTATCTAGATACTTTATACTAACTAGAAACAAGGCAATTTGCTCTGAAATGAGTAAAATACAGCGAAATAAAACGTAAACACTGCGAACTAAACTCGTATTTGCCATCAGCTGATTTTGAAACCAAAACATTGACCGCTTTGTTAGTATTTTTAATAATATGAGAATATACATACAATATTATTGGATACAATAATGTACAACTTTTTAAAGGATTCCGGAAAAGTTGCAGGTTCATTGCATTTTTAATTCATAAATACGTATAGTACGTAACCGTCTGCAGCCTGACATCGGAATATAGAATACATCCCTAGGTGGCGGCAGAACGATCTAATGGCTGCTGATTTAAAATCAAGCTGAACCACTGGAGTTTCCCGACCATAGAATGCCGGTTTTAAGATATTCAACTGTATTAATAAATTTCTAAATTATATTGTATATGTAGTATACAGTACGTATACTGTAGGCAAGGTTACTGTATTCGTTTATATACGATATATGTACTACCATGAAAACATCATCATTGTATACGCGAGGTGAACTTGTTAAATGTTATTCAATTTCTCTTTGCACTGAATTATCATAAGCCAATGTGCATTGAACCTAGAGAATTAGCCATATATGTATGAAGTAATGCTTTGTAGTGTAGGCTAGTATAATATTCTTACGGTAAATTAACATGGGCCGACTTACGTCCAAATCGATTTAAGACCTGCTGGTTGGAACCAATTGCGGTTGTAAGTCGACAACTACCTATACCAGATAACAGGACCCAAACACAGACTAGGTTTTGTTTGTTTGTTTGTTTGTATGGTATTTATACGTTGCATGGCACCAGTAGTTATTCAGCAATGGGACCAACGGCTTTACGTGACTTCCGAACCACGTCAAGAGTGAACTTCTATCACATCTCTAACACCTCAATGGAATGCCATACTGATCACGCCACTGAGGCGCTATACAGACTGGGTACTAAACTGTAGCCAAATACATAAGACTGGTAGTTGAATGCAGAACCAAACAAGACCAATATAACTCAATATAACTTCTGAGGATCTGTTGCAAGAAACACATGGGCATTGGTTTGCATCAGGTAGGGTTACATCTTGATGGCAATCTTAGTTATACCTCAGTCAGACCTAGAAAGAACAGACATTCAACAAGCAAGTTCAGCTAAACCTTGGCCATATACTGCAGTATAGAAAGACACATTTCAACACATTTCAAAGGGTACAAGAGCAACTACAGACGTAAAGAAACCCAAATATTCTAAACCTTTGAGAGACACTAGTACCAGGTGAAAATGCCTTTTTGATTAACTATTCAACTAACACTTTGAAGTAATCTAAACTTACAAATACCAAATAGAAGACAGAAAATGGGACATTGCAACATACCTCTATGCTTCTGGTGGCAAACTCAACACCAATCGTTGATTTCGATTCTAGGTTGAATTCATTTCTTGTGAAACGTGAGAGTAGGTTACTCTTGCCAACACCTGAATCTCCAATTAGCACAACTGAAAAAGAAAAATACAAGCTGTGACTGGAGTACATAAACATATAATGCCTGTGCTTATAATGTAGTACCTTACACCATATTTTCAAAGGTATATACCTGTTTATTTAACTTCCTCCCATTATGTTGGTTTATATTGTTTAAGTAGCCTCTTAGCGACTGGCAGCCAGTTGTACCTGGATCCTACAATCAGCTGTTACTAATGTCAATCATTTATAACCATAGTTTTCTAGGAACTCAAGACTGACAACTTATTTCTTTGCAATTATGAGCCCAACTAACCCTCATTGTTCTTTGGCATTTAGCAGACTTATATTTCCCCATCATTCACGCAATATCAAATTATTATATGCAATTTTTATGAAGTTTTTAACCAATTATGTGATGCACATTCAGAGCTTTGCTCAATTAGCAAGTATTCAAGTAATCCCTTGATCATCAAAGGCATCCTTCAAGGTTTACATAAACTGCAGTTAATTCCCAAAACTCACTGAAGTAAACGTCAACGGGATTTGCAGTGCCCTTAAACAAGTCATAAATCAGTCGGTGCCAAGGCTTTTCAAAGTTCCTATCAGCAGTGCTGTTGTTACTTTTCTTCACAAATTGAAAATATATCACAATAATTACATTTCTTGAAAAATTAATCTACTCACTAACACCACACCAAGCAAGCTACTAGACATTATTTTCAATATGATTAGGACATCACCTACAGTGATTAAACTTGAGGCGCCACTGAAATAAAATGACTTGATTGTATAAACATTGTATGCTAAAAACTCACCTCAACAGCTCTGTAAGCCACTAACGCTAACAGAATGTTTCAATAATGGTAATCTCTGGACTATGTCAAAATCCTCTCCCTTATCACTCACTTCCAGTGTAAATGATTACCAACTTACAGGTCTGCATAATATACCATTCAACACCACTCAATTACACTTGCCAATTTAAAAACATTTCTCAGGATAAATATCAATTCAATATAGTTCACATACAAGACAACCACTGTAACTTACAAATACCTGCAAAATATGTACCGATTAAATATAAAAACCAACCTTTCAGACTTACATACTTCTGACCAGTCAACACCAGAGGGAGAGAAATTATGACATATCTCCCTTTACTTTCCCTTTAAATTCCTGGCTAGGTTCCTGAATTCCAATCAGCAGATATGTAGTAGGTTTCCCACAGACTGTGTCAAAACCTACCGAGGGCAGAATTAAAGCTAATATTTCATTCCCAAGAGAGGAATTAAAGTTAATATCTCATTCCCTTCTGACTAGTCAAACTAGAAGGTACTAAGTGTGTTATTTCTCATTTTTTGCTTTGCTCTTTTGCCTCATAGCAGCTGAACTTTAATTTTACTTTGCATACACTTTTTGTTACCTTGTTATTCTAGCTTAAATTCCTTGAGACTGCACTACAGGAGAAAAGGAATGGGTCAGTGGCCAGGTATATTATTGCACAGTATTTGATAAAATATACGACTGTAGTAGATCACACCTAATACGTAATGATGAAATTTTTGAATCTAGAATTTGGAAAGGCAGGCTTCATGACCTCTCAAAAGGTCCTTCCATAGAATTGCTGAAACTTATAGTCAGACAATTTTCCCTAATCTCCCCATGATGCTGAATTTGTGATAATCACACCTGTAAAATATGACATTCAACCAAGAACCCTACTGTTTGGTGTAAGATCTGAACCATAACTTAAGTAGTAAATGAGTATTATCTGCTTAACACAAATTTTATTTTGCTTTGAAGTAAGCATCAAGGGCAAATCCCACTGTCAATGGTGGACTGGATAAAGATGCGAGGCAAGTACCATCATCTGACTCACCAGGCTAATCCTCTCCTTGAGTGAGGCTATCCCATGACAATACTATTTTATTCATGGGAGGGATTAGCAAGGCCACTGAGGGACAGACAGAGAGAATGCTCCTTTTACATACTTAAGCAACCAACATTAAACTGATACCGGTTCATAGACTGTACTTGCATGACAGACAAGGCTATTTGAGAGAAATATTGAACATTCAAACAGTGAAGTAACATTCGCTACAAGACAATTGTGTTGGAAATGACACAGTTTGCCTGAAAAGAACCCTCTCTAACTGACCTGTGGGGACACCACACTGTCTAGTATACCTCTTAGATGTTACATTAGATACAATTTTTCCTGCAACGATGTGCAAACCTCCATATGATGACAGTAACTGTGCATGCCTCCATATGACGACAGTAGTAGTTTGTCTAACTTTTTGGATCTTTGTCTAACCTTTTGGATCATGTCTCAACAACTACTGTACTGTAAGTTATACAAAACACAGGATTTTCTCAAAAATTAAGACTGCCTTTACAAAGTTATTATTATTATAAAAGTAGTTTAACCAGACAACTGAGCTGATTTTCAGCTCTCCTGGGGCTGGCCCGAAGGATTAGATAAAATGCCAGGTCTAGCCCTTAGGCCAAGAACTGGGACCAAATTGGTCATTCAGGATAAATAAAAATACTGTACCTAGAACACACACATACATAATAAATAAATTTACTCATGTTCCCTTACATACATACTAAAACGGTGTATTAAAATTCAGAATTAGTTTTAACTTTTTGAAATTTTATTTTAAAATTCACTAAAAACACTAATGTTTTATATTTTATCAATTAAATTGCAGTTCCTCAGAAAAGTGTACACCAAACAAATGCCAGTGGTGATGTAATGCAATAACTGAAAAAAAAAAAAAAAAAAAAAAAAAAAAAAAAAAAAAAAAAAGCAAATATTTGGGATTCTAAATCAAGACTACAACTCCTCTTGTTACTCAACTCAATTATTCTGAAGATAAGCCTCTTTTAGCTAAACCAGTGGTTCCCAAAATAGGGGGCTCGCACCACTAGGGGGGAGTGAGGAGGATACAAGGGAGGCGTGAAGTCATCTGCTCAAAAATATTTGTTTAATTAGAATAATAAAATCATTCAAAGAACAAATATCTGCCATTACATACATGCAAAGTATAATTATAGCAGTCACTCCAACCCGTTTTCTATTAGAAAAATGTCTCTGGAACGAACTATTATTTGTTTGAGTGGCTTTCATTATTAAAATTCAATACAAACAGAAATTTGTTTTCCTGAACAATGCTAAGAAATAAATGCAAGAATCAGTTCACACGAACAAAAGAGGGAGTGGGGGGGGGGTGTGTGTGTGTGTGTGTGTGTGTGTGGTGTGGACTACTGGAAGAAGCAAAAAGGGGCTGTCGGGTAAGATAGTTTAGGAACCACTGAGCTAAACTATGTACTGCGATACAACAAATACCAGCTCAGCCAGTACTGGAGTCACTCTTTAATATTTAATACTTTATGTACAGTGTTTAGATATTATATTTACTTTAACTTGCTATATATTGGTATTCTTGAACACTTTATCAATGCTGGATAAATAATAACTAAGCATGTTGCTCCCATTCTCGCTTATCCAAAATGGGTTTATTGACATTCTATCCCACAGAAGTTTGTTATGCAGATGAAAGGTCTTCTAGGCTTTGCCATGAATCGCAAATGACAATTACTGTACTCTACTCTTATGTTCAGAAACATGGCTACTGACATTTATTACTTTGAATGTAAACATTCAGACATATTGTATTGTATAGCTACACAACAAAATCTATAACAGTCTCCCCTATAAACATTCGCCAAGAAATGTTTGCTAGGAAAACACAGCATCCATGGATAAATTTATGTGGTTTCTGGTTATTACTGGTATGAAGAACCAAGACAGGTTAGTAATATATGCTAGAAGAAAACCGCCTCTCATCAAAGTTTTGTAACCACATGCCCCAGATCTGTTTAACATGCAAATGAAAAGTCAACATTCTCTTGCATCAATGCCTAGTGTGTTCAATTTAATAACACACGAGGTAAAAATACTGAATCTAGTATACAGTACAATGTTCGTATATGATAAACTAATAACAGTAAGCTATACATATTCTTGATATTTGTAATTACAAATTTCAGTATTGAAAAAAAAGCACTTTTAAATTACGTACTTGTGGAAAAAAACAGGTGGATAAATATGTTCATTACAAAATATTGTACAACGGTAAAATTGTCTTTTTTTTTAAGAATACAAAAAAAGAGTTTCTTCTATGTTGAAATGCAAAATCTACAACAGAAAAATGTAAATCACATTCAAACTTTTTCTTTTATTATATCTCAGCCTTACACACACTATTTTCTCCTTCCAAGGACACATTCCTATCAGTAGGGTAATCTTGTTCCTTTTTGGGCATATACGACATCAACAGAACAGTCAGGCAGAAAAATTAGATGTACTACTGGATAGCATTATGCAGAGCTAGTACTCTCTACCTGACCAAAGAAAGTGTCAAATCATCCCCATGAGAAATCGTACTCATGATACGTAACCTGCCCACTCTTTTCTTCTGATTTCTCAGCCAAAGATGGGTCTCTTCTCTTTTCTACTTTTTTCTCTTAAAAAAAGATCCCTCCTTTTAAACCTAGAAAGACGCAAGCTACATTAAGTACCCAATACTTTTTCAAAGTTTTGATAGGATAGCCATGCAGAGCTTTGCCTCAAATTTCAGCTTTAAATACAGAGCTCTCAAATCTTTGCTTTGAATACATATAACCAACAAAAAACACTGCCTACCACCCTCAACATTTTATTCGCTAGAAAATGCAGTGTGATTTCTAATGGAGACAAGCAACAAATGAAATGCAAATACATATACTCAAAAGTAACTTCAGCAGGGCATATGGAGTTGACAGATATCAGATATCAAGGTGAGAAAAAACTAATTCTGTGACACAAAATATGAAAATTGCAAAACATAATACTTGTGACCTCCCACAATTATTTAATGCAAAACCATTACATGAAAGTACAGGGTTAGCTAATGATAGTCTAAACAAAACATGAATACCCACCCTCCCTCTAAAACAATGAAAAATAGGCTTTGGTTAATCACATGCCAAGATTCATCCACTGACTTCACCTGAATAATCTTGAACTGAATGGGACTGTACCCATGAACAACTAGTTAAAAAACTGATAAAAACTATTGAAGGTGAACTACAGCAAACTGAAAACATGTACCATAATGAATATGGTTGGAAGGATGAGGAACTTTAGAGTAAAATACAACCTAATTTATTCTATGTTGTACATGTTGAACCATAAAGATGAGCAAATCAGGAGAAATACATGACCCTATGGTATTAAAAAAAACTGCTGCATCACACTAGAATGAATTATGCAGAATAAACATAAGTGACGTGACTTCCCTGACAGATTACGGTCAAAGATGTAACCTAAATACTTTCCTTCATAATATGCTGGGAACTCTATCTCAGCTTACCTTAGGATATTTATGTCTAGGTCTAAGCTAAGACTAGGTCTAAGCTAAGAAAGTAAGTAAAATTCTTACCAAATTATAACAAAGTTTCTTTGCCTAATCTCATTCCATGCACCGAATAAATTAACTTTATAAAATAGAAGGACATCAAAGTTTAAAACTAGAACTTAGGCTAGACATAGGTACTTCACTGTGGAAGTGACAGTACATCTAGTAAAGGCCAAAGGCTTAAGTTGAGGTGGCCCTTAGTTAATTTTGCTTTTCTGCGTTACTTTTTGAGTAGTATAGGTCTGAATTAATATTTGAAGAATCACTGTTCGGTCATGAAAACCACTTGATACCAGTATCCCAATAGGCTATCTGAAGGTCAGATGTTAGTTAAAATTCTAATAAATAAATTAATACACAAACTTTAGCTAGCCTATAGTAACAAATATACATAAACATGCCTAGCATCACAATTACTCACATTGCAACAAGAAGTCAGAGACACTGATGACCTATATGTAAAGTAATTATAATGTTTTGGCTACAGCATACAGTATACCAATTTCTTCCCAGCACAAAATGCCACAGCGTCAGTGGTTAAATGAGTCAATTTTAATATTTTCCACTTGGACAATGTGGGGCAGCATGTTGTTTTTTGCCTTATTTTTTGGGTATTGTATAGCAAAAGGTTTAGGGTTGTTTTCAAGATCAGTTTGATGTGAACATCATCTTGTCAGCTCTTAATTACCTGCTTTACTGCTAAACTGCTGTGTCAGCGCACCTTTTGAGATTTCTGCCACCTGTTGTTTTTCATGAACTCTCTTAATCCATGTCATATAATAATTCCTTAAAAATTTCATGAATTCTCAAGTTGATGTACCAACATTTTTAGACTCCTCCCAGTATTCACAAGCTGACATAATTCGGCAATCCATCACCACCTAAAACTCCTTCATGTTTAGCCTTGGTCCTTGGGTCAGGTACTGGCACAAGTGGTGCATTAACTTAAGAGTCTCAAGGAAGCTACATACACACTTATATTTCTAGCGTGGTGTGGACTTAATGGTGAAACAGCCTTCTACCTTCAAAGCCTGGGGTATGGAATATGTTAACTGTATGTAATGGTGCAGGGGTTCGAGTTCAGAGGATGGTTGAATCCTTGCTTTTCACTTTGTATCTTAGGGCAATCTAAAGGGCCACATACAGGGCCTGCTGCGTTCTTTGTGGCTTAGTGATATTTTGTCCCCAGACCACAAAAAAACCCAGCACCCTGTATTTCACATCACTATGTTTGGCAAGTACGACTCGGCACCCTAGGTTAGATTAGGATGTGTCATGTAATACAGAATCAACTGGAAGCATTGGCACCCAAGGTTAGGTCAGGATTTGTCATGTAATACAAAATCGACTGGAAATGGACACAATAATCTAACCTACTGCATTACATTCTGTCCTTCTAGTGGTCTTCACCCTTAACTATTGTGAATTGTAAAATGTGTGACTAGCAGATGACAACATACAAGATTTAATGCAGAGAAAATTACTGAAAAAAAGCAACAAACCTACATACTAATTTACAATTTCCATATGCAGACCACCAATATCAGAGAGTATACATTTATGACAGAAATCAGACAAAACATGTTAAGAGATTTTGTTTTAGTAACACCCCTGGTCCATTTTATATTCTCCTGATTTGGTTGTAACCAAACCATTAATTACAAGACTTGCTCGCCAAACCTTATAAAGCAACTGCCCTCCTAAAATGTGCCAAAATGCGGCAGACCGAACCAGCATAGCCTACATACCTTATTAGGCTAACTAGGGTACCTACCCAACACTTGTCCACCAAATATTTCGCAACTATCCTATCATAGCCTATAATTTAGCCTTGGCAACATTTCTGATAACTACCTAGCCTAGTACTTAGGCTATTCATCTCATTTACTAAAATACAACATGGAAATGTACTTTAGGTATCTTCTGCATAACAGAGCCCCGGCCCGATCAAGTTTGACTTTTTATACGCTAACCTGGGGTCACCACTATTTTTATTTGTGGATTTGATTTACCTTAGGTCAGGATAAGAGCATAAAACTAACGTTGCATAGGTAGGTACTCACAAATGTTCGATTGGCCCAACTTCCTACAGACTATCATACTTTTCTGTCCATCTCGCCTTGGTATACTGAAAATACGTTGTCTGAATGTTGTATTAGTGTAAACGGCTAAGAAGCTAGCCTAATGTATAAAAATACAGAGAAATGGAGCCCTTCCATTTCTACAATATGCAAACCATCACAATGTTAGGGGTTGTGTGTATTTCTCAAGTCTAGCATTAAAATATAAATAATTTATGCTTTAAACTCGCCTAACCTTAAACTGCTGTATATCTAAGGTAATTAAATACTAAATTAGTATATGCATACTCTATTAGCTTAGACGTTTGACCTGGACTTGGCCTAGGACCTAAAATCCAAATTTAAGAGATTTTTTTAATACAATAATTTTATCAAGATATCAGAGTGAATTAAATGACCCCATTTAGCCAGGGATACTAACCGGGTGACCGTAATTAAACAATAACGAGCTGGCTCAAATAACACGAAATCTACTCTTAGTTTGCGAGTCGATTGACTTCTAAAATATCGATGAAAATTAATATTTGTCTAAATTAATATCAATGCGACGAATTTACTAGTAATTAAGCGGGTAAGCCGCCTGACTGTTCCTCTGTAAATTACGCTATGCAAGATTCCTGCATGACGTGTCCGATCAGCTGATTTGTGTCATCTAATGGCGAGTGGGTGGATATACCTCACTTCAACCACGAAATTGAGGGCCAAGGACCCGGAACAACCTTAAATTAACCTTATTTTAGGATGACGAAGAGGACTCACTAACCTTTGAATAAATAATCATATTCATCGTCCCTGTTCCCCATTTTTCACAGGCGAAAAAGACGGAAAGTAAACAAAAATTTTTCGGCTCCGGAAATGAAACGGCCACTAATGTTAAAAGGGGGGTTTTATCACAAATTTTCTGTCACCATAAACTTATTGGAGGTTTGGTAAATCATTAACTACTCTTTCCCCCGCGACCAGTGCCAAGATGTCCGAAATGCAACCGGATAAGAGCGGAGATGTTCTTCACAATCAACTAAGATGGCGAACCGTTACGCCTCTGTGCGCAGCTCAATAGGATACGGGTTTGCGCAGACTGACAATAAACACGACCCGTGGGATCCGAATTGGAATCCGATCCCCCATCGCCGGCCTCGTCCGCACGTGGGGGATTCGATCGTTGTTTTGGTGCGGCTTCATAAACGATCGAAGTGCGATTTTCTCAAAATATTTCGTTGATGAGTTAAATGCTGACTAATATCCGGCTCACATGTTGTAATAGTTTGATAAAATAATCTCGTGACGGTGAATAAATGGGTTTTCGTTAAAGTGGGCCAATTAAAGACATTTCTTCGAGGATTTCAAATGTGCGCAATACTATTTACCGCCGTGACAAGCGGGTGACATTTGGGCCACGGGTAAAATGAATAATGTCAGATGACAGTTATTTCAGTTGAAGAATTCTACATAACATCAACGTAACAAAATACACTGTGGATGAATTACTTGACGATTTTATTTTCCAGATGCAGGAGCAAGAGCCATAGGGCGTATACGAGTTGCCAAAACCACCAGGATGTCACTTGAGAACTTAGTAATTACTCTCAATGACTTTTGGCTGTGTTGGTGCCAGCGCACATCAGAAGGCAAGTAAGTTAAAATGATGTTGCTTTATTTTCCATTGACATGATTCATTAACTGTTTCATTCACTTATACTTAGTATTTATTTTGCTCTCATATATCAGCGATTTGAGTGAGTGTCTTATTTGTATGAGCAATATTAATAAATGTATTATCGTTATATGACAACTGTTCATTTTTTTCACAAACCAGAGGACGTCAAAATTTGGTCAGGATTGACTTTAATACGTATATTTTAAAATAAGTTTTTGGTGTTAAAAATGAATATAGTATAAGTAACACATTCGCATTCATTTTGTTTGCGCTCTACGAAACGATATGACACGAACGAAATGATAACAACAATAGACGGATGCTTGTGTAGTAACCCCCCCAAAAAAAAAAAAAATCATAAAATGGTCGTAATGGTTAGCGCTACGAAACCGTCTCGTGCCATCATTGTTTCACCAGCCCAGCAGTAGATAGTATCATAGTAATGCAACGGATTTTCCTGTTATCTCTCTCTCTCTCAACCAGATGTTTCCAGAGGATGTTCGATTTTATTCATGTGATGAAACTAGTGAATTTATGGTCACTTTGATATTGATATCCTGGATCCAATAGAGCTTTGCTCAAGTCTCCTTTGTTATATAATATATATATATATATATATATATATTATATATATATATATATATATATATGGAATCACGAAAGTTTGGAACGTGATAAATCCATAAATAAAGGTATAGGCCACGAAGGAAAAATAAACAACGGAGTTTCTGCAGAATCTTTTGACTCGACGTCCTTTACTCAGCAGTTTATCGGCTGAGTAAAGGACGTCGAGTCGAAAGATCTTGCAGAAACTCCGTTGTTTATTTTTCCTTCGTGGCTTATACATTTATATATATATATATATATATATATATATATATATATATATATAAATGTATAAGCACGAAGGAAAAATAAACAACGGATTTCTGCAAGATCTTTCGACTCGACGTCCTTTACTCAGCCGATAAACTGACTTACATGAGGAATTGACAGTACAAGAAAGGTCGTATAACTGACAGATAGGAATTATAAGGAGATTAGTACCTAGAATCCGGTACACCTGGAGAATGAGTAACCTTCCCAAACAAGCATAAACATGGGTACAATTTAAAAAACAAAAGGATTAAGTCAATCTGCTCAGACACAAGGACAGGACAATTAAAGGGTTATATAGGGCGACAGCTATTCAGAACTTTGGTAAACAAACTTTCGTGATTCAGTTATATATATATATATATATATATATATATATATATATATATATATATATATATGCATTCATTCTGACGTAGAAGTGGACTGAAGACTATATAACAGGGCTGCCAATATAGTGTTAAAGGCAAGGAAATACTATACAGTATGTTAATTATATAGATCTAAAACCGAATAATGTCTCGCGACTGGATTCAGAACTTAGGCCTGTCTGTCTGTCTGGAGACGTTACCAGACGGCAGACGCAAGTGTCTTGAATTATAAGTCACAAGTCTACAACCCTTGTATACATAATCTGTTGGTTTAAAACATGTGCAATTACTGCAATACCCGATTCCAAACGATCTATTCATTCAGGTGTATATGGGGAAATCTATAAATAATGCTTCTTTTAGATTTTTACTGGCCAGCATGACACTGTTAACACTCGACGTTGTGATGAATTGACATTATATCATTATTATTGTCGTATCATACCCATCCACACCATTCTTCATATAGAGATTTCAGCTGTTTTCGTTGCTGTATGGTACTAAAGCTGTCAACTGATCGCCATAAGGGTGTTAGCTATCGAACTGGTAAACAAACTTGGTAATCCAGAATTTTCTAATATCAGACAACAGGCCAATAAGTGTAAACATAATTACAATACGAAGATTTTGAAATACTGGGGCGGGCGCAGAATGGCACAAAAAAAAAAAAAAAATAATAATAATAAACTACTGACAATTCTGGAGTCCTTGTTTATTAAATAGCTTGTTGTTCCTCAATTGAACACTGAGCAGTCTTCCTCGACAACTCTTTACCTTACGTGAGCTGTTGTTGCCCTTTGTCATTTCTGGTTTGTTCCCCCTGACTTCCGTCCTTCCTTTCTCTCTTGATGGGTGGTTCTGCTACAACTAGTGTTTATCTTCATATTTATAATGTATCATGTCTTGTATTTCAGCGCTTTTAATGTTAATTTTAAGGTTTACTGTCTTTATAGCTTGAAAATGAAACTTGTGCGTTTTGAAACGTCGCAATAAATGCATTTTAAGGACCACCTGAGATGTACTTACTTCCTCCTACATCATCTTCTATTGTTCGAGTTACTAGTAACCGCCATATCTTACAACGATATATAGATTTATATATATATATATAGATATATATATATTATATATATTATATATATTATATATTATTATATCTATATATATATATATATATATATATGTATATATTTTATATTATATGATATGATATATATATATATATATATTATATATATATATATATATATATATATATATATACTAATGACAAGATTTTCTGGAAAGTTGTGGAAACATTTTCACCACATGGTTAAAAGTGTCGGCATTTTCTAAAAAGAAAAGTATCTCTAGAAGATGACCTACAATTGCAGCCTAAGTATAGGACTCTTAAAAGTTATATTGATTAAGATCTCGTATTTACAGAATTTGAATTATCCATTTGGTAACTGTGAGACAATACTAGCCTTCCAGAAGGACATTGTTGGTGTAAATGTTCTTAATACCTGTCTGAGACGTATTTAACAGACAAACCGATGAATCACTCGGGTACTAATCATCAACTGTAACGTCTCTACAAGTTGCAACGTCTTTGTTGATATGAACTTACGGACCATACATAAATTTCCTTCTCCGAAATTATTGTTGGAAAAAAAAAAAGATTTTATAGTCATAGAAGTACACAGATTGGAGAAGAAAATCCTGAACCTGGGTTTAAAGCCGTTCGATTAGTAGATGTGTAATAATATATTGGTTATCACAACCAAAAATGCAGTTATGGAATATGGAGGCTCTACTTCTAACATTTACAGTGATTCAGTAAGTTGAATGAACGAACGAGCTACTGAATTTTTATTCCATTGAAGAGTTCATAAGATTTTATGTAATCAAATTAAGTATTTTGAATAATTTTGCTGTTTTTATATTTTTAAATGATCAATAGATATATAATAAACAATAAAAAAAAATAATGTAGGTATTTTGTTATAAAATATAAGATTTCACTTGAGAACAGAAATATTCAGGTGATTTGATGACACTTGACTTATCTGGTTCGTGTCGTCGGAAATTTGCCTTTATTTAAGAACGTCTTCCTCGACATTTTAGATTCAAAATAACGTCTCTCCATTATTAATAAATAAATTAAGGCGAATAATGGTGTCTGCTGCACTGGCTCTCTCTCTCGAGAGAGAGCAGCCATTGACCAACTGACAAATTCGTCCTCCTTTGGCAAAGATTAATTAATGATTTCCCGAAGAAGAGGAGGACTGAAGAAGGTCTTTGTCGTTCAAAGCCTCTAGTTGATTGAGGTGCCAAAGACATAACAACTGACAAGGAGGATGATGGCTCTCTCTAATATAGTCGGTCTCTCTTGAGAGGAGAATATAATAGTAGAACTATACTCCGTTTTTTTTCATCTGTCCATCCGCCAATGGTGTTTGTGTATGGTAACACTGCGCCTCCCGGTAAATAGTTACGCTGTGTGTAAGTGTTAGGTTAGATAAAAGGTATCTGGGGTGTACATTGCAACTGAAAAGTGTTTTAATAATTTACTGAATGCGAATTACACCGTTAATATTCGAAATAGGATATTATTATTATCGTTGAATGTAAGCCGAATGTAACTATCTAAGCCCGGGACGCAGTGTTACCATACAAAAACACACAGGCGGATGGACAGATGAAAAAAAAAACAGAGTATAGTGAGTGACCCCACAAGTAGTCCTTAGACCTATTCCCATTACGCTAATGTAGAAGGATACGGTGTATTGTTAGAATGTGGACACTACGTAGGCCTTAACAGCGTAATCCTTTGTAGGATAACTGTACGAAAGAAGGAGATAAAAGAGGCTAAAGATTATGCAAACTTCAGATATACTTATGGAGTCATTCGGTGAGAATGTAGAAGAAAGAGAGAGAGAGAATATAAGCAGTAACATTCCATCGTTATTTGGGTGTATGTAATCTGTTCGATAAACAAACAAATGATAAAGAAGTAAAAAAAGAAACGTTAAATAGGTGATACAATCTCCATTTGCTTTCTTCCAGTTTGTCCGAGACTTGAGACTATGGATTAATGGCCTCTTTGAGCGGACTTGAGTCAAGTCGTTTCTTTTGAAGTCGTCCTGATTATTGTTTGTCTTTATATGGACGATTGAGTCTCCTTTCATATTCCTGCAAGCACCTTTCCCATACATCACATCATAATGCGCCATCTACACACCATGGCACCATCAAGAAGCTGTCGTGCAGCACACGAACGAGCACGTAAGGGAAAATGTGACGCTAGGCTCATGGACGTAACCCAAGAGGAAGCTGCCGTGGGTCAACTGGGTAACGGGTCGTAGAAATGGAAGATCGTGGTATCCAGTGACTAAAGACCTTGGTAGTTTTGAAAGAATGAGAATTCTGGTGATTTTCAGGTATCTGGCCTAACAACAAATAAATAAATAAAAACCTTGTTACGACGTTGAAAATACCATTTTTATGAACAATCAATATCCCTTAGTAATTAATTGTTAATATTTCAGTATAAAATATATATATTTTTTTAATTGAACATGTTACACGAACAGAACATGACTGACAGTCAATGGAAGTATACTCCGGAGGGTATGATTAAGCCACTGGTGATTTTTCAGTTGTGTCCTCCTAGACTTATGGTGGTCATTACTCAATAGTCATATCTATAGTTAGTTCCCTAACCACGTCAGTGAGTGATACATGACTGGTGTAAAGACCTTTACCCACTGATCACGATATTGTATCTCATCTAGATTGTAAAGACCCGTGTCAAGACCTTCGTTATACCCACTAATCACAACCTTGTATCTTATGTAGTTAAGTAGCAAAAATCATATGTACATGTTTGTATGTAGAATTTCCTGGCCTTTCCGCTGATATTACCTGCTAAGAAACACAAATTCTTCTCTATCTTCTGTGTGCGAGTCGGGGGTGACAGGTACTCTATTTCAGTCGGCACACTGCTACGTATCACATGCTCAGGTCATTTTTTTTATCTACGGGCTACTCTAGGGTCAAGAGACCGTGCTGGCACAAGGCCAGTTATCTCCAACTGTATTAAATCATCAGTACTCGGGCCAGTTCTTTTTGAGCGTACCTATTGTTATTGTAAGTGTTTTTCTATGTTAATAAGGTATATAATTTTCCTTACCCATTGATTATAAGAATTATTGGGAAATAGGGAATTTTTGAACAATTTGGGGAAATTTTGACATGATTTTCGGGGAATTCGAGGCAAACTGATCTGGTAACACTGTTTTATACTGTAGTCTTGGGCAAATGCAGAACTCGTGCTTTGCTCCCGTGTTCCTTAATACTAGACTGGGAACGAGCCATGGATCTTGCAAATACTTTAGCAATAATTTACACCTAACAGTATCTACCCCAGGCCAGATTCGAAAATACACCCGATGGGCTTGGTACAAGGGTATAGCTAATTCCATTTTGGGAGTGAATCATATCCCAAGGTGGAGTTGCGTGTATGTTCGTGCGTCGGTCGCTACGACAAAATAGAGCTTATTTCCATCTCGGTATTGCAAGCAACATGTTGCGATGCAAGGGTGATTGCAACACGACATTGGTCATTAAACTGTTCATTTTTCTGCACTAAAAATGTACTTGGATTTTAATCACGCCAGGAATAGTATATATCCAATGACGCTCTTCTGAAGGGGAGGGCTGTGGTGGGGGGAGGGGGCGATGATATTAAAGCAATTGCAATAGACACTAAGATTTTTAAAGCGTCTAGTTAGTAGTCGACTACCGAGGCTTGTATGTCAGTCTATCTATCTATTGATCTAGAAAAAAATAACTTGTGATTTAGATTGTGCAAATTTGGAATATATTGTTATGCCTACATTTACCTTAAAGACAAAAGATTGCTTTTGGTTATTCACGAAAGGATTGGGGTTGGGGTATGGTAGGGAAGGGTAGAATGGGGTAGGAAGTACACCAAGCAGGAAGCAGGAACTAAATAGGAAGCGAAAGTCAGGAGTAAGGAAGAGTTATAATTCTTACCGATAAGGACTCCACTCAAACCTTTTTATCCATTAGATGAAGATCACAACCAGCGCCATCTATTGAGCGATAAATTGAATAAAAACTGGTATTAATTCCAATAGTACCTTTCTCCATATTGTATTAATTTCGTCTGCGTTTTTGAAGTGTTAAGATTACACTATTACAGTCAAGTGGCAGGAAATGCGTATTTTCTGTATTTTAAATGACAGGAAATGCGCAGTTTCTGTATTTTACGGAATTGTAACAAAAAAAAAAAAGATAGATAAGTGTCGCGTGTCAATCTTGTGGCTTGAAAAGAACACGTTAATGGTTTTGTAAACAATCTAACAACGGCCTAATCTTGTTTAACTACACTTCTACTGTCATTACGGCGAGCAAACATCGTTAACTTGAACTCTAGATTAAAAATCATGTAAAAACTTAGATATTTACACCTGTAAAGGTCATTTATTTTTGGTTTACAAATAATCTTACAATAAAACCGAAGTTATTGATTCCAGATTCTCAGCCAAATATATGAAGAAGACAAACTAGTACCATGATGTAAGTACCATCTTGAACACTTTTTTTTTAAATATCTATACACTTATTGTGTAAGTAAAGATATCTTTTTTATTTATTTGTTTGTTTGTATTATAAGGAATGCTTTCATTTCTGTATTAATTAATCAGGTCGAAATAATTTTATTTAGTATATTTTTGGGGGAATTTGCGATGCTAAGTACTACCCTAACCTGAATAGGCCTAGCTGAATCTAGGCCTAAGAATGAGAAATACGTTTTCGTTGTGGAGGAGGAGGAGGAGGAGGAAAGGAATGAAAGGGGAAGTGAGAAGGGAAGAGAGAAAGAATAAGATGAGAGAAAGGAAGAGGAGAAGGGAGAATAGGGAGAGAAAAAGTGGGAAGGAGAATAAGGAAAGGAAAATGGGAGGAGGAGGCGAGAAAGAGGAAGACAGAAGGGAGAGGGAGGAAACCGGCGGAGGAGGAAGAGGGAGAGAGACAGGGTAGACGAAAAGAGGACACAAAGGAGGGGAATGAAATAGATGGATAAAAGGAGAAATAGCAGAGAGACTTGTTATTTATTTATTTATTCATTTATTTGCTTATTTATTATGCAATTTAAATGATTATTTATTTATTTATTTTGCAATTTAAATATTTATTCGTTTATTTATTTTGTAAATGCTTTAAATAAACAATGATACAGAAAACAGATATAAATAGTTTTTTTTAGAGTTTTCCAGTTAAATAATAATAATAATAATAATAATAATAATAATAATAATAATAATAAGAGAGAGAGAGAGGGAAGTGACCCACCATAGTCGTGTCACTACCATGTGCATAGTTAATACGATGGAATTTGGCTAAATTGGGCCAAAGAGTTGATATGTATGAAAAATACAAATTACTTCCATATATTACAGGAGTACTTGTCATGTAATCAGTAATTATAAGTAGTTTGATTAGGTAGTAATGTAATTAGTAATTTTCTTGTTATCCTGGTGGGTAACCCGTCTGGAGACTGACCAGACCCAGCGTTGCTTATTATTTTGTGTGGTATTACATTTTTAAAAGTTATTTTGAATGATGAATAACCAAGATATTCAAATTGTTTTGGAACGTAGAAGAAGAAATAGGTTTCCAGAGTTATGTATTAGGTAGAAAGTAAGATACTTGTCAATACATGTATCAATATGTCCATACACTTGCATACATATATATACACACAAGCGCACACAATCATAAACAATTACTTTACACAATACCAGACAATCAATTATCCCTCCTTTGGCGCGTCTCAAATTAGGTTTGTTTATGCCAGAGCTGAGTGGTGAGGTCAAACTTACCCTTTTTAATTCAAATTTATATGAATATTTTTAGTGTTCAATTGGTTTATTTTTTCTGTTTTGAATTTTGCTTCATAAAATGGCTTTATTTGTCCCTTTTATAATTAGGAAGATAACGAAGGAATTTGGATTTCTCCCAAAACCTTATCAAATTCGTCCACCCTTAGGCTGATTTCGGTCCAAACTTGATGTGAACCCACCCATCTATCGGCCTAAATCTTCAAAAGCAGCAGGAAAAGGCAAAATCAATTAATATTCTTTTAAATTATAACTCAAAAGCACAGACATACATCCAAATAAACAAAAGAAACTCGCTCCAAAAAAGTTTCCATCTGGAAAACGGCGTCAGGACGAGTCACCCCAAAGCACTATTTTAATTCTCGTCTAATTAAAGCGCTGGGCGGTTTGTTGGTCTAGCTGGGCGTAGTATCCCTTTAAATTAAGATGGGGTACAAGTGGGGGGGAAGGAAGGGGCGAGGGAGAATAGGGTGTGTGGGTCTTCCCATCCTACACTTGCGCCGTATGTAAAATACGCGCATACACAGGTATATTTGTGTAGAGGTGTGTATGTATGTCAGTATGAACTGGAGACATTTCTCATTTCTTTATCCTAGGATTTTCTAACATTTTAGTCCCTATTTTGTCCTTCCCTGATTAAATTGCCTTGTGATAAAAAAAATTCACGTTGTTACTTTATTAATTTAACATATTAAAGAAATAAATATTCAATTCTCGTAATTATTGTATCGCCCATGGCTGACCGAATTTGCATCTGAAATATTATTAGATTTCTTTAGATAATGCATTTATTTCTTTTATAACTCGTCTTATATGTTTACTACAATGAAGGAGAGAGAGAGAGAGAGAGAGAGAGAGAGAGAGAGAGAGAGAGAGAGTGTGTGTATAGCTAACCTGTAGTACTACTGTAATCAAATGCGCTTAATCCTGGAGCACGCATGCAGTTTAGACTCACCTAAACCGATCACTATACCGATTTGACGCAAGGTCGACCAATAAAGTTCAAACGTCTTTATTATTGCTTAAGAAGCCTATAAGTCGGAAATAAAGAAAGAGACGCGTTAAAAGAAAGATTCGGGAACAGAATATTAGGCGCAGATACAGAAGGAACACTTTAAAAAGGACTCTTAGCTGCGTCAGCCTTTGCAGGTGCGTCTAGAAGTCATGAGTCATCTCTCCTTATTGACGAGTTGGTCAGTTGCGGAAGACAAGTAATGGACGGTAAAGCTCTTGCTTTTTTAAATTTGAAACCTTTCCCAGTCAACTGAAGCTGAATGAAAATAAATAGGCCGATAGGTATTTCATTAATTATATTTCAAAGCCCAAGTTTAAAGTTATATATATCTTTGTCCGTTGTACATATCAGTTACGCCTATTGTGACTTCATTTTATATCCAAGGACAGGCTTCAAGTTATATCTTTGTCCGTTGTGGATAAAAATAGGCCTATTGTAACTTCATTATATATCCTATTGTAACTTCATTATATGTGTTCGCTGCCGGGTGAAAATTAGGCCTATAGCAACTTCACTATTCGCATTTCCAAGTAAAAATATTGTTTAATTATCTATCTAATATATATATATATATATATATAATATATATATATATATATATATTAGTCCGTTGCCTTGAAACCAGCAATGTCCGTTCTCCATGACTGCCCCATGAATCAATAAAGTCCTTGGAGAAATTCATGTAGGTCATCTCCACAGTATAGTACTACGATCGATCTGAAACTCCGTCTGGTGCGACTATCAGCTTACTTGAGCTTTGGTAGGGGGGAGGGGGAGGGGGAGGGAGATGATATGGTGATGGGGAAGGGGAAATGACGGTTTAGGAAGGTATTGTAGAGGGGGGGGTGGGGGCCGGATCTTGGAGCGGTTGAGGTGGTGGAGCCTCAGACGTGACAAGGGAGACTGATGCATAATATATATTTTTTTCCTCCGAAGTTTGTTTAAGATTCTTCGGAGACGTCTTGCTTGCATAGGTATTACCGAGTCAAAAATAGAATGTTCTTTTCTCCGGAGTGGAGTGTTCCCCCTCCCCCTCCCGCCTCCGGGATCTTGTGTTTTGTTTCTGTCTGGGTTCTGGAAATTGATATATAGATATTTTCTCTTTTTTTTTTCAATTTGCCTAATAAACTTTAGACTTGGGTGAAAGGGGACGCTCTCTCTCTCTCTCTCTCTCTCTCTCTCTCTCTCTCTCTCTCTCTCTCGCTCTCTCTCTTAAGTGCATTAGTAACAAACCTTCCTGTAGTTTTAAAATATATATCTTCAGTTGAACTTGGAAGTTTGTATGATGATTTCATTATAAAATAACGCTATTTTTTTTTTTTTACGAAGGAGATTTTCCGTTAGTGTAAGTTACAACAGTTTTATATTTACTACACATTTTCACATGTGGGAGTCATCAAGCGTTGTTATACACTACAGTACAATCCCCAATTTTCCTAGTATATTTGTGTATATGTAGTGTGTGTGTGTGTGTGTGCGTGTGTAATACACCATACAACTGCATTATCTAGGCCTACTACCTAAGATCCCTTCCTCTAAGAAAGAACATAATCAGTTTAGACCGATAAGCCCACTAATCAAATGAGCGCCTTAATCATGAGTTTTTGTTTTTTTCTGGTTATTTCATGGATATTTATATCTCATTTCTCACCACGTCATGCTTTCAGCGAGAATGAACGCTGTGTGCATAAAACTTCCCTGAAATTGAGCCACCAGATATACACTGTAGTAGTTTTATGAGTCTAAAAGCGCAAGCATGACTATTATAAATACGCATATGCATGTGTAATTTCCCCGGATTTCATACATATGAATACGCAATTGTATACATAATACTCGTGCGCGTATAACTTCGTGTTCGTGTGTACGTCGATCGACATTCGTACACGCATTGCGTTTCGTGACAGACAGTAGTTTAAAAAGACTATTAATGTATTCGTACTGTTGTTGAGCATTTTGGCTAAAACCCAAAGATCAATAGTTGTCAGTTTGTGTTATTTTTGCCGTAAGGATTTATTGAAATATTTATGTATTTATTTATTAGGCCAAATTGTGGGGGATGTCTTGGGATTACAAGTCGCTAACAAATTAATAAATAAAAACAAATAACAGGCTGTAGAGTTATTGAGACTAATACGAGTAACTGCATGCCTGTCATACCTTAACAGGTACCAATTACCGCAAATATTTAAATTCGACCAGTTGCGCAACTCTCACTCTTCGACCGAACCCTGTCGAATTGTCGTATTTTCCATTCTTTTTTGTTGCTTAAAATTTGTTTTTAATTTATAATAAAATATAGCAGGTAATCAGCTTGCAAAATCGTCGAGGTCATCGTAAGTCAAACAGTCGAAGAGGACACGAGACTAAGTAAAGTCGTCCTGGTAACTCGTTCAAATTAAGACGACATGAGAAAACAATTTAGGGAATATTTAGCCTGTTGTAGACGTCTGGACTCAAACTAAGCACCCGAGACGGAAGCTAGAGTATAGGAAAGTCCCGCCTCAAGGCTGAGGAAGGAAGAGAGCGAGGAGGAGGAAGCTCCTCAAGTCCCATAATGCTTTGCACTTTGCTCTGTCGCTGTCAATGCAGACGCGACCTTGTGACTGACTGCATACCTAGGCTGATGTTTCACATTTATCGATTTACTTTCCGCGTTTCCTTTATTTCCTTTGAGGAATGACTTGCTTTCTTTGCGGAAATGTCTACGATTAATTGATATTAGTGGAGGTAATTCAATCTTTCGCGGTAATTGTCGTTTAGGTACGTAATCTAGAATATATTCGTATGGTGGTCAACGGTTTTAGAATTCGTCTTGTAGGCCTATCCTTCAAAATACCAACGTACCCATATTGCTAGGTCCGTGAACCGTTCCCGAGCTACTGCCCACTGGTCTACCCAGCCGAAAATGGGCACCATCCTCCTGTGGGGTCAAGAAAAAATGAAATTAAGCGTCTGCGGAATAAAGATTAGGTGGTTGATACACCAGAATTTCTGAGAATCTTCTGGGTGTGTCGGGGGTTGTGAGGGTGTTTGCTACGGGAGGGAAGAGGGAGGCGTCTCGGGGAAGTAGGGGAGGAGGGAGGGAGGGAGGGGGGGAGGGACCGGTCGGTTAGGAGAAGGCTAGTGCAACGTCACATGGAGAATTAAAGAGGTCAGCTGACCCTTTTACTTACTTTTCTCTCTCTCTCTCTCTCTCTCTCTCTCTCTCTTCTCTCTCTCTCTCTCTCTCTCTCTCTCTTTCGTACTCGTATGTTTTTTATTTAATCTTTTATTTATTCGCTCTTTCGTTTTTCTCTTCTGGTTACATTTTATTTTATTTTCCTCTGTTTTATAGGATTTTATTTTTTATTTCATATTTTATTTTTTCGTGGCATTTTTTTTCTTTTCCAAACTTTCAATTTATGTGTCTTTTTCATTTACTTTTCCTCTTCCTTGATTGCTTATTTATTATTTATTGTTTCCCAAGATCTGTTATGGAAGGAGAATGGGGACAGGCAAAAAATACACAGGAACACAAAAGAAAGTATCTATTAGTTCTAGTGCTATAAGCTGTAAAGGGTATTAATTCCATGTTTATATAGTATATCCATTAAGTATTGCATGGTTTCGATTCACATATTCATTTATTTCAATATTTTCCCGCCCCAGAAAACTTTATATGATCGCTTCATCGCTTAAAACGTTTTCTCATGCAAAGTCAGTCCTCTGGTTACGTTTACCACCGTAAACGTCACTGATTCTGATCTGTAGAGCTACTAGTCTCACATCTTCGCATTCTGAAACGTTTTTCTGTAGCCTTTACCTTAAAACGTCATCTTACCACTTCCCCATCGGAAACGTTACTCAGTCTACTGTCCGCCGAACCGTTGATCTTATAAATATGTTATTTAAAACGTTCTTAATCTGTCATGGAGCGTTGTGAGACTAATATTCTCCATCCAGCTTTAGGAGGAATTATCTTACCTCTTCGTTATTCAGCCAGTTGTATCATTTCTGGAAACGCTTTCTTAGCATATTAACTGAAAATGTTAAACGCATTCTCCCCGGGAAACGTTTGCGCTTAGTTTACGACTTACGGTGCCACACATAGACCTAGATATTCACCGGGAAACTCTCAGTCTACTGTTTGAAATGGTACACATAGGCCTCGATATTCACCAGGCAAAATTTGCTCTCAGTCTGATGTTTAAAATACCACACATAGGCCTAGATATTCACCAGGAAACTCTCAGTCTAGTGTTTAAAATGCCACACATAGGCCTAGATATTCACCAGGAAACTCTCTGTTTAGTATTTAAAATGCCACACATAGGCCTAGATATTCACTAGAAACTGTTTCTTTCGGCTTACTATTTTAAATGCAAACATAGGCCTAGATACTCACGGGAAAAGTTTGCTCTCAGCTTGCTATTCTAAACTTGCTTTCGGCTTATTGTTTAAAATGTCACTCATAAGCCTAGATATTCACCAGGAAACTCTTGCTTTCGGCCTACTCTTTAAAATGCTACACATAGGCCTGTTATTTAAAATGACACACATAGGCCTAAACACGCACCGGGAAAAGTTTGCTTTCAGCTTATTATTCAAAATGCCACACATAGGCCTACTCGTTCATAGAAATGTTATCTCATCATTTCACCAGTTGAAAACGTCGGCTTGTCTTAGCTACTGGAGACGTTGACTTAATATATTACATGTGGAAACATTTTTTTTATGGGCCAAAGGAAAAACAAAACCTTCTGGTATCAATTTGACATTTAAAACTTTGCCAATACGTTCATAGCTAATGTCTGGTGATTTCAAATTCTTCCTAAAAGTTTTTCATTATTACTTACTTTTTTTTTTTATTCGATTAAACTATTTTACTTGAAATTCATATTCTATTAATTGTATTATTGTATATATATATATATATATTATATATAGATATATATATATATATATATATATATATATATATATATATATATAATATATATCATTTTTCAAAATTATAGCACGAAATTAAATACGCATTGAAACCATCTGGTATATTGCTTTGGGATCGTTTAGTACGTAACAACAAATAATGCTTTTCTCTCTCTCTCTCTCTCTCTCTCTCTCTCTCTCTCTCTCTCTCTCTCTCTCTCTCTCTCTCCAAGTTAATCTGACAGATACCCGTAACGTACAAAATACATAATTACATTGCGCACCGAGTCGGAACATCAAACTCGGCCGTATATTCCTTTGGGAGTTTTTTTCAATTTAAATTGGATTACAGATATGTAATGCTATTACTTCCTCTGCCGTTTGACGGTGATTTCATAACCAGAGAGAGAGAGAGAGAGAGAGAGAGGAGAGAGAGAGAGAGAGAGATTGGTCTATTCGCTGAAGTCATGCAAGGTATGCGCCGATAACACAGGAAGCAATCAGTTATTGTCTAAACTCACCTTCATCTTTTGATGGATGTTTGTTTGTTTGTTTTATATTCAAATTAGGTTTTTTTTTCAGAGGTAGGCATGCGGGGTGCAATATGCTTCCTATAGGTTACAAAGTAAACATAGGCCTAGTGTAGTTATAAAGTTAACGTTATATATTTCATAACTGATTTGTTTCTTAGGGTTCGTAGCAGAAATAGGGCTAGTGCAGTTATGGCTGTATCGAATATTTCATAATTTGATTTGTTTTTCAGACTGCATTGTAGAAACAGGCCTAGTGTAGTTATAAAGTGTTATATATTTCATTTTTTTAATTACTTCATAGGCTAATAGCAGAAATACGCCTAGTGCAGTTATGAAAGCTATTATTTCACAATTGATTTTCATCCTGACCTACTTATTAGAAATAAGCCTAGTTATGATCAGTAGTATATCATATTTCATAATGGAATTTCTCAGGTAATTTTGGTTTGATGATTATAGCAGCGTATAAGTCTAGGTAACTTGATTTTATTACGCTATGCCACATAGCAGATATGAGCCTATGTCGAGTATATAATAGAGATCTCAGCTGTAGACGCTACGAGGAAAATGTCTTTGAAACCAGTCCTGTCAAATATAAGTAGATAAATATAAGTAAAATAAGTAGAACGCAGTTGTATTACGCAAATAATTAAAGCGTAGTACTTTGCCGTTCCTTGAACTACGTTTCAAAGGAGGACACAAATAGTTTGGGACGGCGTAGCCAACATGGACAGCGTTGACCTTCATTACAAATTGATGTTTCTCGTTTCTCTGATTCTCTAACTTTTCACATCATCTCTCTCTCTCTCTCTCTCTGCGGTTACCCTCCTTCACCCGACCCACACCCATTCCTTGCACAATGGATCTTCATTCCAATATGCAAATGACTTGCACCATTTGACCTCTCTCTCTCTCTCTCTCTCTCTCTCTCTCAGAGCGTTGTCATTGATTGGTATAAATGTAATACCACCTCACGGAATGCCTTCAATATCGAATTAGACGCAAAGGATTTCGTTCCTATTTATAACCCACATCCCAACAGGCCGAATTGCGCCTGTCATTTGTTTGTTTGAATTCGAGGAGAAACACGAGGAATGCGCGCGACATCTACACCCCTTTCCCCACCTCCAATTCCGCCCCCCTCTCTCTCCCCCACCCAATCCCTCCGACCTCCTGGCGTGACAGATTCCTCGCTTATATATATATGACGAGACGACAAGGGCCCGCATTCAGAAAAAAGGAGGGTCAGGGCTCAGCCATTTATAAGATATTTGTCGTATATTATTATTCTTCTCTGGATATATTCTGGGCAGCAACTGGCGGTGGCGGCGGTGGAGTCTTTCTGAGACAGACAGACACACAGACGAACAGACGTACCCGAGTGACGTCAGTTTCTTGATTTAGCCCCTTTTCTATTGTGTGTGATGTCATCTGTGACATCATGCACTTGATAGAATATAGATTTTTTTTAGCCTTTACGTAGCGTAGATGTATATTTATGTAGGTTTTACGTTCGCATACACGTGCATATATTAATGTCGGTCTATCTCCTTGCGTACAACTTCGTTGAGAGTCGGTTTCTCGTTCAGTAGCCACATTGGTCTATAGAATTCAACCAGTAAACAATAGAATTAACAGTTAAACACAATGTAGTAGATAATCTAAACGTAAACAAATATTCAATAAGCAAATGATCATGAAAAATGGATCCCAGTCATGTGATAAAATAATACAGAAAAGCTCAACGTATCAAATAAACAGGAACACGACACCTGCATTTTCAAAAGGTGAAACTAAACGTAATGTAACTGTTACGCTTTTCAATCCAAGGCTAGATGGTCCTTGCCCTCCTAACCCCTCCCCCACCTTTCCTTCCCCCCTTCCCCAAAATACCACTCAATTTTCGTCTGCCATAGTGCCATTATAGATATTATGGACATCGTCCAAAGACGCTCTCTGTGGCACCCCCGCCATGTAAATGTGACGTCACAGGACCCCCTAGCTCCCGCAAACTCTCTTCTGGAGTAACTTGCAAAATGCGCAACTGTTTTGACAATGTTTTCTATTTGTTATTTGTAATTTTATTACAGAGACTTATTTGGCTGAGGCAAATAAGTGCTCTGAAAGTTATTTGTTAGCCCTGGCTTGCGATGTTGACGAAGTAAACTTAAAATCTTTGGAGAAAAAGATAAAATTTAACTGCCTTTCAGATACCTTGGGAAGACGCTATTTTTTTTTCATTTTATTTTGAGCGGTTATGTTATTTAAGGCTTTAGTATTAAAAGGTTATGTGTGTGAGCATTATATACATACATACATACATTCATACCAGCATCTTATAGTGTGTGCCTATAGGAACATGTAGTAGTACTAACGTAACGTACGTATATTCTTCTTCTTTTCTTCTCTCTCTCTCTCTCTCTCTCTCTCTCTCTCTCTCTCTCTCTCTCTCTCTCTCTCTCTCTATGTGGTATATCGTGACCACTTAATTGTCAGCGAGACTGTAAGTGGTGGGCAAAGACAGTCCCAGCCACTTAATGTATGCTATACGCTGACCCAAATATCAATTCGTACGAATCCGTAAAAAAAGTGTGTTCGCATAAAGCAAGATTTCGTAATGGGAGAAAGTGGCTGTGTATATTTTCTCTTGATTACTTTTGATGATGGCTGTGATAAACTTGTGGGTCAGTTTTGGTGTTGTAAGGTTTTATTTAGGACGTATGCGCGCTTGCATTAGCGAGAGAGAGAGAGAGAGAGAGAGAGAGAGAGAGAGAGAGAGAGAGAGAGAGAGAGAGAGAGATTCTTGTGGTTTTGTTAAGTTCTCGTGGTTTCATTCTATAAATTACGAACGAATAAACTATACGGCTTCCATTTTTATCCGTTACCTTATAACTGAGAGAGAGCAGAGAGAGAGAGAGAGAGAGAGAGAGAGAGAGAGAGAGAGAGAGAGAGAGAGAGAGAGAGACTAGAGGCTTTATAAGGTGCAGAAAAATTATTTTCACCCTTATCCTGTCAATGAGTCAAAAGGATAATTCCATAGTGACCAGCGTGTCCCCAAGTTGACCTTTAAAGGTCGAGGATCAAGACCTTCAAGGTCGCAGTGTTTATGTGTAAGTTATTTTTATTCATAAGCTATTTACTGGTGTTCTAATCCACTTTTCATAGACTATGGTCCATTTCTAAGGCAGTCTGAGCATCTATATAGATTTACTGATTCTTTTCATAACGTTACTGATCATTTTAGTAGAGTTACAGATCCCGTGTAGAGAGAATCCTACACCAGACCTGCTCTATAGAAAATTTAGGTCTATTCCTCAATTGTCAAAATCCGCCCGTATAACCCCATCCATTTCTCTCTCTTTTAGTCATTACTGTATGGGGGGAGCAACGCCTCTCTCTCTCTCTCTCTCTCTCTCTCTCTCATTTGAAATTTGAAAGTACTAATGCAAACAGTAAAAGGGATTTACAACGAATCTATGCGGGAAATAATTTGTGGGGTTCGTAGCGATCTCTCTCTCTCTCTCTCTCTCTCTCTCTCTCTCTCTCTCTCTCTCTCTCTCTCTCTCTCTCTCTCTCAGTGAGTACCTATTAACTTGTTATATGCCCAAGAAGTGTACATTTCTCCATCGTCTCCAGATTCGTACAAAACATTTCGCTTCTTTCATAAAACAGTGTCTTAACTTTGTCCATAGTTTTTGCACTTTGATGATAAAAAAACGAAGACAATAACACTTAATGATACTCTTCCCACACTCCCCCCTCCCCCTTTACGGTGAAAGCAAACTGCCACCTCTGTCAGTTACCAAGACGAGAAAGCGAGGGAAAACAAAGCATAATCATATATAATAACGGGTGGCATGTTAGACACGAAGTCTCGTATGTTCTAAATGAACATGAGTCTAGGGTTTCTTTTTTAAAAGTTCTCACGTACTTCCTCTGTTTTTCCTGAGTCCAGGTTTATTCATATAGTGGCATTTTTATAATATTTTAAAAATATTATCTATGTATTTTGCATGAGAGTAAAGTCTAGCAAAACATTTTCTTAAATGGACGATTTGATGCTTGGCGTGTAGGCCTAGAGATAGAACTAGGCCTAGGGTGTCAGTTAGCCAACTCAGAGCCTGGAAAATGATGTGTCTCATAGAAATTTGAATCCTTTACCTATGTATGTACATATCGCAAGCGAAATAGACCTGGGAATTAACGATAGATTTCCGCTAAGCTAAACGCACCCTGTCAAACCAGGTGGGCGTATGGATAACGGGACTTCGAAACTACTTTCTGTTGCCGAGGAGCGTAGGAGGAATAGAAGGATGTGACCTTTTCTCATTAGTACACACACACACACACACACACACAGCAGTCTTTATATATATATATATATATATATATATATATATATATATATATATATATATATGAATGCTTTGTTGTCTTCGATGGAGGTGTAACAGGTGCTAGAGAGAGAGAGAGGAGAGAGGACGATGAGGATAGAGAGGTGAGAGAGAGAGAGAGAGAGAGAACGAGAGAAAGAAACTGTTCGGAAAACGGTTGATATATCTCCTGTTAACAACCTCCATTTATCAAGAGCACAACAATAGCACTTGACACTTTTTTCTCTTTGTTATTTGCAGTAATGTAACTGTTGCCTATGTCCTTCTTCTTCTTAAAGAGAGAGAGAGAGAGAGAGAGAGAGAGAGAGAGAGAGAGAGAGAGAGAGAGAGAGATATTCACTTTTACCCTTGAGCGCAGTAGGGAAAGTAGCCTACCACTATACATCGTTAGACCTACGTGGCGCACCGTGAACAATACCAACAATTAATTCATTCCTTGGGGTTCATCCACGACTCAGGAGTGGAATTATGGAGTCGATTTGTCCACATCACCGACATATGAGTCACTTCCCAGGTTTCTGAGTCACCCTTCGGATTTAGTGACTGTTAAGAAAGGATAAGTTATCTCGCCCTAGACTTTTACGTAAGGTCGGCTGCACCAAGGCTATCGGAGACCAGTTTTTGGCCAACTCTGGGAGATTGATGTGGAAAAATGTTGGTCTTATATTTAGTTTTCTTCTCTCTCTCTCTCTCTCTCTCTCTCTCTCTCTCTCTTCTCTCTCTTCTCTCTCTCTATCATGAGATTCAGTTTTTTATTTGAATAATTGAAATTTATTAGTTTTTTGTTTTGCTTTGTTATTTATATGGAAGAACTTCCGGTATTAATCTTAATCCATTGTTTTTTTATCTCTTCTCTCTCTCTCTCAAATCCCGGGGGGACTTGTTCTCTTCCTCCTCTCCTCTCTCTCTCTCTCCTGTCCGTCCCTCCCTCTCCCTTCTCTCTCTCTCTCTCTCTCTCTCTCTCTCTCTACATGAGATTCAGTTTTTATTTGAATAATTGATTTATTAGTTTTTGTTTTGATTTGTTATATAGAATGGAGAACTTCCGTATTTCTAAATACGATTGTTAGCTCTCTCTCTCTCTCTCTCTCTCTCAAAAGCAGTATTGAGAGAGTGAGAGAGAGAGAGAGAGCCCTCGTATTATGATTAAGTCTAGAGCCCGGTATGTCATTATATTCCCGAGAGCTACCCAAAGTTTCCAGATCGTCACGGCAGCCTCTGAGGAATAAAACAACAAGAGTATTATTTAGTGGTCTTTACCATTCCAACCTTATCTTATCTTATCTGTATCGGAGAGCGATCGCAAATTCGTATACATCGGTGCTGGTACTAAGGCCGGTACGGAAAGGCATGGGGGGGGGGGGGGGGGGGGTGGGGGGACCCCGAGGGGGTGGGCGGATTGGAAACAGTTGGTTAGCCGCGCCAGCATTGTTGAATTAAGTTATTGCTTTTTGGGAATAATATCATTAACATATTAACAGCTTGGTAGATTAAATGAATAAAACCGTATCTATTTAAATACATTCACCACCTAATAATTCATTACCGGAAGAAACCGGTTCTTTTTGAACGGAGACATTGATAACACGAACTGTAAACGACTGTACTGTACCCTCCTCTCTCTCTCTCTCTCTCTCTCTCTCTCTCTCTCTCTCTCTCTCTCTCTCTCTCTCTCTCACAGGTTATTCTGGTATATGTGGAATGGCAGCAGCGCCACGGAAGCAATTGATAGATATGATATATAATATCGGTGCTAATGTTACGTCATTCAAATTCGATGTTGTCCCTTGGTCCCACCCGTGTTGTTTGTTTATTTGTTTTTGTAGTGTTGTTGTTGTTGTTATAAGGATTGTTTTTCATTGGGTTATTATTATTATTATTATTATTATTATTATTATTATTATTATTATTATTATTATTATTATTATTATCAAAGTTCTATTTTTGTGGTATAGAAAAATATGTTCTTGCCATTTTTATTATTAAAATCGTATGAATTATTATAGCGAATACATTATTATTATTCAGAGAGAGAGAGAGAGAGAGAGAGAGAGAGAGAGAGAGAGAGAGAGAGAGAGAGAGAGAGAGAGGAAGGAGAGAGAGCGAGAGAGAGAGAGGAGGGAGGAGGGAGAGGAGAGGAAGGGAGAGAGAGAGATCAATAATTATAAACAAATATTCTAATCAATATACGGCATTTGAAAATCCTTCATCGTACTGATGTGTATGGAATACCAGGTATAGTTTTTATGTAAGATATAGTGTAATGTATACACAGTTATTTAAAGCATTTCATCGAAAAAACCAATGAATAGCCCTATGATAACAAAACCAAGGCTAAGTCAATAATATCTGGTCCTTGTTTATATATGACAAGTCTTTTCTTAATATATTTAACGAGTTTATCACATTTCCAATGATGTTCTTTAGCAGATATTTCTCAAAAAATAATATATTGAAGATAAATGTCAAGATCTGATAATTAAAACTGGCCGGCCAACACGATCGCATTTTCTTGTTATTATTCATTACCATGATTTCGTGGACTATTATTCTAAAGATAAAATTAGGGTTTTACGTCAATATTCTGGTTAATTGAACAGTCATATCTGCAACTTATCTAATCGCAACCTGGTTGCAAAACTCGTCCAGTTGTGATTCTGTTTATGTCTTCTAAACTATAATCGAATATAGTAGTTATGCCTGAATACTTTAATTTATGGTACAAGTTAGAGACATAATCAGGAATTACGGTATACAATGTACACCATTATAAATTATTACAAGTAAACTTGAGGAATTAAGTAACCAGGAGACGGCGAATTCACGAGAAATCAAACAAAGGAAGCGATAAGCCATTTTGTATTCCACGAAGCTTATAATAAAGTCCCTCCTCGTGGCCAAGAGCCATTTTCCTTTGTCTCGTCTTCATTTTTGAAAGCGGTGCGGCCAAGTTCACATTTCCAATTCCATATCAATAAACGTATTCTAAATGGTTTCTCTTTCTTTGTGATGTAACCAGTGGGAGCGCTTTTGGAATCGGGTCGAGAATACGTCCCTTACCGAATCAACACCGCCATCTGAAACATGCCCACGTCGTCTAGAGCCCCGCTGGACCACCAAACTCCCGAAGTGAATAAACGACGGGAGAGCTTGAAATAATGATGTTCCGACTTTAAAAAACATTAATTTATAATTTTTCCTAAATGAATAAATAAATTTCGACCGTTTTCGTCGTTTCTATCCAATTTTTAAATGCCATTTTTATGACTCGCCCACGACGCTCGGCGATTTCGGACGCCGCCGTGTTGTTGACAATGGTGCCGCTCGCCGACCTCAGTTGAAGGAATAACTCTAGAAAATGTCTTGTAACTATGCCGAGGGCCTCAGCAAGTACGAAAATAAAGGGAAATTGGGATTACCCGAAGTGAGTGACCGCAGCTTTCGTCGTTTGTCGCCTCCCACGGCGATATATGTCTCTTTTCAGAGGAATACTAAGCAGGCTCGATCGCTCGTGTGTGTGCAACCGAAGTCTAGGCCTATGTGGATTTAGATCTTTATTCCTTATGGATATTCTGTATATGATTGATATTTTTAAGAGTATTTTCGATAAATATGTAGGAAATGGAAGGCTTTAGCGTGTTAAAATTAGGTTAATTGTCACCGAGGACTGTGTGCTAAGCTAGCTTAACCCTAGACTTTTGCTTACCTTAATACTACTGAATTTTGTATTGCTTTAGGCCTACGGGAGAATTTGCTTCAGTTAATCGACACAACAACATATTACTTGTTAATTGGGATGAATTACTAGCATGATTGCAGGGAATAGCGTGGGATGTTGCGTAGGCCTGATAAATTGAAACTAGTAAAAGCTTAGGGCTAACTAGGTAATTTTCTCATTGTAGATAGGACGGCATAGGCCTAGACCTCGGCTGTGTCCAAAGAAGACCTTTTTAGTTTCGGATCTAACTGCTTTTTATTCATGTTTAAGTCTCACCCACAACAAAGGCTTGTTAAGCATCAGTTTATGTAGGCTTTCCTGAAGATTTTACAAAAACTTGTATTGTGGTGTTTTTGTATGGCAACACTGCGTCCCGGGCTTTAGATAGTTACATTCAGTTTACATTCAATGATCATAATAATATCCTATTTCGAATATTAGCGGTGTAATTCGCATACAGTAAATTATTAAAACACTTTTCAGTTGCAAATGTACGCCCAGATATCCTTTTATTTACCTAAAACTTACACAGCGTAACTATTTAAAGCCCGGACCCAATTTTACCATACAAAACACCACACAGGCGTGTGGACGAGATTGAAAAAAAACAGAGTATAGATGTCTAGTGAAGTACCTAGTCCTATACTAGGCATATGCCCATTTTATTTGAATGCTTTTTGTCATGCGACATTATTCCTTCTTCCATTCGCTCTTCAAATCACATACCCTAACCTAAGTAGACTTTTAAATGTTCTTTAGCAATTAAGGAAAAACGATGATTCATGCTGACAGATTCTGGCAATGTGGTCACATCTATCTGGCCATGTAGGTTAACTGATGACCTAATTTGTAAATAAGACTGTATTATGTTTGTCTAGAGTTGACATAGGTTTTGAAATAGTGAAGCATATCTTTGCCTAGGATGTGGTTATTAATCATTAGCTAATATGTATGTGGAGGACAGTAGATATCAGGAGGTGCTGTAAGAAATATACATACTAATTGGATTGTTTTTCAAGGACCCTATCCCCGTAAGCAGAGAATGCAAATGGACACTATAATGGTATAAGAATGATTTTTGAACTTCACCCAACAGCCAATTTGTTCCGATACGTAATACAAACCATCGGTCCTTTAACAATAGGAAGTAGCTAGCGGCAGCTGGAACGGTCGTAAGCTTCGAACAGGGGAGACGGTAGTTAACTGCTTGTCCGATCGCTGGGAGGTAAACAAATCACTTTTGCTCTCGGCCGTGTGAGGGATAGGGACGTGCTCGTCATCGCTCTGCCCGCTTTGTCGTTTGCTTTGAGTATCAGCCCTCTTTTTCCTAGTGTAATTGAGAGTGTATGATTGTAAGTACATTACATTTCTTTTTTCATTGCAATAATGAGTGATCAAGAAATGGAGATTTCGCCGCGCCCCCCCAGTCGCCCGTAGAGTGTGTCCCGGGCTGGAGGGGCGTAAATGCGGCGGATTCAGATCATTTGTGGATGTGGATCCACACGAGGTTTGTACTCGGTGGTCGGGGGCGAGAATGCTCCCGCACCGAGCCATGTGTAAACATGTATGAATTGGTCCGAGGCGCAGTGGGTTTCTGTACGAGGGCAGGAAGAGACTTAGGCCGCCAAAGAAGTCATCGGAAAGTCCAGTGACTCCTTTGGTAATTGGACCACTTCGTCTTCTTTCCTGCCCCCCGGCCAGCCCCCACGTTTCGCGCCTTCCCCTGCGGGGGGGTTAGTCGGAGTCCTTCTCCTCTCTCGATCCGTCGAGTGTGGAGGAGGGCGCCCGCTACCCGGACGTCCAGTTGTATTCGGGGTCTTCCGTCCGCTCTGGTGGGGTTCTTCTCCCCCCAGGTGCGAGGAAACCCCTCGACTAAACCCGACTGTTGCTTCCGCAGGTGTGCCATCAGCGAAGGACGACCTGGGACAGGTGTGGGAGTCGCTGGGACTGCAGGAGTGCCTAGTATCCAGGGGTTGATTCAGCGGTTGGCGGGTCGGCAGTGGTCACTCATGGTACGGTAACCACTACCACTACCACATATCTACACCAGCGTATGGACATGCCACCGCACTTGGTGTATACACCACATGTAATGACGGTGACCACCCACGGCTGCAATACACAAACCTATTACTTGCCGTACCAAAGAGGACGGTGCCACCGCCACCTGGTTCTTTGTGTTGCCGACCCCGGACTTCCGCTGCCCCAAGAGTACCCCCTGGACCTGGACCTGCCGCCAGTGCCGCGAATGACGGTAGCTGCCTGACAGGACGCCTGGCTCTCCTGTGGTTCCTGCCAGTGCCTGCCGTACCTGTTGCTGTCCCTGCTGTTCCTTCCCTTTCAGATAATGTGCATGCTGTTCCTGCTGTTCCTGGACCTGTTCCTGTTGTTCCTGCTGTTGGTGGTGCTTGTCACAGTCTCAGGTCTTTCCGGACAGGTGCAGTCGGGCCCGGTGTTGCTTCGGCAACTGCCCCGGCTCCCTCCTGGATGGAAGACCTGACGTCTGTCCTGCGGAGCCTGGCGAAGAAGAAGAGGAAGAAGAGGAGGTGTCATCGTCGTCTTCGTCGTCTTCTTCGTCGTCTGCTGCCTCCTCTTCCCCTTCGACTTCTAAGGCTAAACAGCCGAAAAGAAGAAGAAGGCTGCCTCCTCCCCCCCCCTAAGAAGACTCCTTCGGGATCTTCTAAGGGCCGTCTCGCTCAGGCGAGTCGGGGAGCTCTTCTGCTGGTCCTCCTGTTCCTTCGGGAACGGGGCCCGTCTCTTCCTCTGCAAAGAAGAAGACGACGGGGACCAGAGGTTTGTACCAGCCTCGGCTGGTACGTCTCACCTGGTGGGTTAGCTTGGTCCTGCCGCTAAACCAGGTTCCGTCTCGGCCGCTTCTCGTTCGCGAGAAGACCGTTTACCGAGTGGACGCTCTTCCACAGGAGACCGTCCAGCCAAAGTCTTGACGTCCGAGCTCGCTCGCCGTCAAGACAGCGGCGCGGAGCAGAAGACTGGCGAGAGTCGTGCACACGACTCCTCGCCAGGCCAGTGGACGCTCTCGCAGCGACCAACTGGCTGCTCGGGTTGACGTGACGGTCGCTGACCAGCCACGGGTTGAGGCGAAGGGGAAGGGGTCCCCGACGGCGGCTGGAGGGGTACCAGCGGCTCGACGCGCCGAGAGGACGCTGGCCGGTCTCGCCGCGACAGAGAGCCTAGCAGGTCACCTGACCGCCGCTCCCATAGGGACGGGCGGAGAGCGGTAACCAGCAACAGCTCGCCTGACGCTAGAGATTAGCGCGACGTTCTCAGCCGAGCCTCTCGCCCCAGGCGAGCGGCAAGGCTAGGCCTGCTGCTCGATCCGCCACCGCGGGTGTTGACGATCAGCAGCAGCCCTCCACGCACGCTGGTGCCTGCCAGCGAGCGAGGAGGAGCGTCAGGTCTCCGCCTCCCGTACCTTCAACCTCCTCGGGCTACACCGGGAGGAGCGAGGGTACCGAGGAGTGATCACGAGAGGTGCGCCGCTCGCGATCCCGCTATGACGCCGTATGGCTCAGGCACGGTTTTAGGACGACCAGAACATACGCGCAAGTAGTTGAGGTGACCGTCAGGGGTCTGCCGCTGTTCCTCCTTCTGAAGGAGGAGTATCACGGGATCTGTTCTTGCTGGAGGGACTGGACGGTCCTACTCCACAAGACGCAGTCACTCCCGAGATACAGAGGAACTTTGCAGAGGTCATTAAGCTGATTCGTCAGCATAATGACCTTGCGGAAGGATCGCCGCTACCACCGGCAGAGCCCACGTCCCGGCTCGAGTCATTTTGGGGTCCCAAGAGGGAACCCAAAATGATGGTGGGGTTACCGCGATCAGAGCTTGCAGACTCAGTCCTGGATCAGGTTGAGAATCTCGTCTCAGGACGGGAGGATTCGCCCTGAAAAATCCGGACGGTTCTTCTAAGCTGCTTCCTCCCCCTCTACAGCGTCAGAGGCGATTCTACGTGCCTTCGGAAGACCCGATACTGCCGAAACAGGTTAACCCGGAGTTAGCGAGGCTGACTCCAGGTGTGTCCCTGCAGCAGCTCCTGTCGGCGACCTTCTGGTTCTCGCAGCAGGGAGGCACTTGCCCTGGAATCTACCGCTATGGCAAGCGTTACCTGGCAGTCTCTTGGTTTTTTGGATTTGTGGCGTCCCATCAACAATATCCAAAGTAGCGGCCGGCTCTGGGAGTTCTGCTCTCGAAGACGACGCTTCTTTCAGGAGACTGTGCCAGTCTGGAGGAAGAGCGATCTCTTACCTCGCCCATCAGACTGCTAACCCCTGTGGGCCCAACTTGGTTTCTTCGACGTAGGGACGCAGTCCTTACCCGAGTGACCAAGGGGGCGGGCGGGCGTGAGGCGGGCACCGGGCTTCGCAATGGACCAATTAGGAGTTCCCCAGCTCTCTTTCCCGGAGAGATGGTGGACGCTGCGGTGGAAAGGCGGCGCACTGATGACAGTGACCGCTTAGTTCACCAGGCAGTCTCGAAGGTTACTGGGCAATCTCGAGCGACTGCGGCCAAGCCAAAGAAAGCTTGGCTAGCGCTTCCACGCGGCGAAGACGGTTTGCACCGTCCAAACCCCGTGTGAAGACTCCTGCTGTTTCGACGTCTGCTAAAGGAGGCCGTAATCAGCCCTCCTCCCAACCCTCCTTTCCTTTCCCCGAGGTGGTGGTGGGAAGAAGTCGAAACGAGGAGGGAAACGCTAGGGACGGCGTTCCCCCTCACCTGCTGCCGGAAGTGGGGGGGTGCCTGGCGAGCCATTGGGCGACTTGGCAGCGCTACGGCGCCGAGAAACTGGATAGTAGACGTCCTTCGGGAGGGATATCTACTACCCTTCGAGTCTCGGGCCCCTCATCTCCAAACGGTCCATCTACAGACCTATGTCCGGGGATCAGCAAAGGACAACGCTCTTCGACAGGAGATCAAGACCATGCTGGCGAAACGAGCTGTAGAAATCGTGGAGGGACCAGTCACCGGGCTTTTACAGCCGCCTCTTCCTAGTGGAGAAGGCATCGGGGGGCTGGCGTCCGGTGATAGACCTCTCTCCTGAACGGCTTCGTTCGCACGACGCGGTTCACGATGGAGTCGGCACGATCGGTGCTCGACTCTATCAGGGGGAACGATTTCATGCTTTCAGTGGACTTGAAGGACGCGTATTTTCAAATACCCATCCATCAGTCCTCCAGAAAGTACCTCCGCTTCATCTTCGACGGGACGGTGTACCAATTCAGGGCACTTTGTTCGGTCTCTCAACCGCCCCACAGGTGTTCATCGCGAGTGTTCACTCTGGTGTCAGCTTGGGCCCATTCGCACGGGATACGTCTTCTGAGGTATCTCGACGATTGGCTAGTCCTGGCGAGCTCCCGCTCGCAGTTGCTACAGGACAGAGATCGACTCCTCAAGTTTTGTCGCGATCTGGGGATCGTGATAAACTACGAGAAGTCCGATCTCGAACCCAAGCAGAAGATGAAGTACCTGGGTATGCTGATAGACACGGTAGCAGGGCAGGTCTTTCCCGCAGACTTGCGTATCAGCAAATTCAGGGAGGCAGCCGGCCGGTTCCTGTCTCGGCAGGAACAGGCAGCACAGCAATGGCAAGTCGTGATCGGCCATCTGTCGTCACTCGAGAAGTTTAGTCCCTCACGGGCGTCTTCACCTGCGGTCTCTCCAGTGGAGGCTAAGGGAGAGTTGGTCTCAGGCAAGGATCCTCCTTATTTCTTTCCCGTGGCTCTCACGGACAAGGTGAGGCAGGACCTAGCCTGGTGGCTCGACGACAAGAACCTCTTAAGAGGAGTGCCAATACGCACTCCCCCCCTGGAGATGCTTCTGTTCTCAGACGCATCGACCGAGGGATGGGGCGCACACCTGGAGGTGTGAGGGACCATCACGAAAAGCACCTTCACATCAATGTCCTGGAACTCAAGGCGGCGTTCAACGCTCTCCGAGAATTTCAGGACCGCTTGGTGGGACACTCGGTGGTGTTGATGTGCGACAACACCACAGTAGTGGCATATGTCAACAAGCAGGGGGGGCTAGTGTCTCTTTCGCTCCATCAGTTGACGGTGCAGGTGCACGAGTGGGCCACGGCTCACTCGATAGAGCTGTCAGCACGCTACATTCCAGGCAAGAGGAATGTAGTAGCGGACAAGCTCAGCCGTCGGGATCAGGTGATAGGGACCGAATGGTCTCTACACCAAGACGTGGCGGAAAGGCTCTTCAACCTGTGGGGGCGACCGGTCGTAGACCTGTTCGCCACCCGGCACAACAGAAAACTTCAGGTTTTCTTTTCAGCCGTGCCGGACCCATGGGCAGCTGCAGAGGACGCTCTCCAACACCCCTGGGACAACCTCTTCGCCTACGCCTTTCCTCCCTTCTGTCTGATTCGGAAAGTGATCAGTCGAGCGCTGGTCACTCCCAATCTCAGAATGATCCTGGTGGCTCCCAAACGGCCTCAAGCCGTTTGGTATCCGGACCTGCTGGCTCTTCTTGCGGACGCACCGAGAGAGCTACACCCAATTGGCACAACCTTCTAGCCAGCCACACGTAGAATGGTACCACCAAGCAGTCCAGTCCCTTCAACTTTCACGGCTGGCTGTTATCCACCACTCTTGCGAACGAGAGGCTTTTCTCGTAGCGCAGCAACAGAGATGGCTGGACACGTCCGACAGTCCTCTGCAGCTGTGGTACCAGGGGAAGTGGGCCGTTCTTCTGGGGTTGGTGTCGTAGACAGGGTCTGTCTCCTCTCAGAGCCACTCTACAGCAGGTAGCGGATTTCCTCGTGTTTTCTTCGCCGAGAGAAAGCTCCTCTCAGTACCCACAGTAAAGGGATATAGAGCAGCACTGGCGCTCGTCCTAAAACTGAGGGGACTGGACATCTCGAACTCGTTCGAGATTTCCTTGCTATGAGGAGCTTCGAAAGGTCTTGCCCACCCAGGGAACTCAGGCCCCTGCGTGGATGTGACTCTCGTCCTTAGGAGTTTGACTCGAAGACCCTTCGAGCCACTCCGAGTCTCGTCAGACAGGGATCTGACCCTCAAGACCCTCTTCTTGCTGGCCCTGGCATCGGCGAAGAGAGTAGGGGAACTACATGGTCTTTCTTATGATGTTAAACACACCAGAGGCTGGGGATCTGTGAACGCTCGATTTCGTCCCGAACTTCGTAGCCAAGACTCAGAATCCGTCGATCCCTGACGACAGGTTCGAGTCTTTCACGATCCCCTCCCTTCTGGACTTCACCGATAACGATGCGGATGAGATGCTGCTTGTCCTGTGAGGGCGCTACGGCGCTATCTGAAGAGAACTCGACACCTCAGGCCTGGAGTGTCGACGCCTCTTCGTTAGCACTGGGGTTACCAAGAAAGAAGTTTCCAAAACAACACGCTTTCTTTCTGGCTGCGTGAGGTGATCAGGAGAGCGTACGAGGCTGATGGTAGCGACGACATCCGTACGCTCCGACCGAGAGCCCACGAAGTCAGAGGTATCGGACCCTCCTTAGCGTTCCGTAAGAACTTCTCCGTGGCGCAGGTCCTGAAGGCAGGTGTCTGGGCCAACCAGACCACCTTCACGTCCTTCTACCTTCGGGATATTGCCCACAAGTCCTTGGATACTTTTTCCTTGGGACCTGTGGTGGCTGCTCAACACGTTGTGTAAGCTTACCCAGCACCCGAGCAGGCAGAACAGCATCGATTCCTGGTATGACTGGGAGAATGAATGTGCGAATGAGAGAGTGACTGGCTTCTCTTCACCATCTTTCTCTACCTCTACCTGTGGGCAGAGGGATACGGTCGTTACCACGCTGGAAGGGAGTCAGATGCAGGTAAGCTACTCAACCGAGCTCCATCCTATCTCTTTAACTAGAGATAGGAGTGTATATCCACCACTTTCTCCAACAAGGGGGAGGAAGTGGATGCCTACATGAGACAAACCCATACTTTATATTTGCTCATGTACAGGAAAAGTTCTTACAATGCTGGTACGAAGAGATACGCTTGCCTCTCTCTTAGTACTCGGCCCAGAGGTCTGACCATTGATCCTGCGGTGCACACCCCGATCAATCGGACAGAGGCTTGGATCCCTCCCTCGCTCTTACGACCAGGGAGGCATTCCGGGGATGGACGAACACCAGTCTGTTCATCTAAAAGACTCAGATTCCTCAGTCTTCCTATTGTTAAAGGACCGATGGTTTGTATTACGTATCGGAACAAATGACAATTTGTCGAAAATTGCATTTTGTTCATGAAACTTACCTGACAGATATATATATAGCTGTATTTTCTGAAGTCCGACAGAATTTAAAAATTCGCGGCACACGCAGTGGGCGGCCAGGTGGTAGTACCCATTCCCGCCGCTGGGAGGCGGATATCAGGAACTATTCCCATTTTCTATTCATATTTTTTTCTGTCGCCGGTCGGTAAACAAACTGTTTACAGACCTCCGCCTAGGATTTTGAAACTTCATTAGCCACTTAAGTATCCTAATTATTCTTTCGATTATTAACTTGGATTTGTGGCTAGGCATACGCTATCGTAAATTTTTTCATTGCATTTGATGTCTGAAGCTAGTTAGCCTAGTTTCAGACTTTGTTGTCTGCATGGTAAGGTGAGGCTACCGTAACTTTCGGTAGACACTCGCTTAGTATATATGACGTTTACATGTTTTCTTTGCATAAGGTAATTAGTGTAATGTGTGACTGATTACGGAAAGAAGGAGGATTCAATTACGCATTTTAGAGCGTGTTAGAATCAGGCAGTTTTCCTCCACAGTAAACAGAAGTTAGAAATAATGAACCTTCTAACCTCCTGTAGATTTTATTTTGCCTAACCCTGTGGTATGGCTTACGAGCTAGAATAAGTGTCTGCTAAAGGATTACATCAAGTAATCTTAGACTAAAGTGCTCGCTCTCCAACCAGTGTTGTGAAGTGTAGTGCCCCTTGTGTTGTGGAGGGGGCGTCAGATCGGCCCCATAATGCCTCTAGGCCTGGACCTCTGTCGGACTCCCAGGACTCAGGGAGAGGGCATGTCGAAAGCCGCAAGAGGGTTACGGGGGCTCCCCCACCGATCTGGCGTCCCTTCGGCAGAACCTGTTGACTCTTCCCAGGCTGCTAAAGATCGTGCACGTGCGCGAATCTTGAAAGATTGCTTCTCGTCCCTCGAGGCGTCCTCCCCCACACAGGGGTTGGAGTTCTCGGAAGGACTCGCGCCCCCTAAAGAAGCTTTAGAGAAGAGGACGCTTCTCGTCCTCTCTCTCGCTCACGAGAGGATGAGAGAGTAAAGAGACCACATTTTCCCTTTTAGAAGAATGCAACTGGCTCTTCCTAAGGGACATTTAAGGAGGCTCATTCGATCTTACCAGAAGAGCCATAATGATTTGAGCCTCCTGCGAGAACGCTCATGTATATCATCATTTATACATTATTAAGGAGGCTCATTCATCTTGCCAGAAGAGTGATTTGAGCCTCCTGCGAGTGAACGCCTCATGTATACATCATGTATACATTATTAAGGAGGCTCATTCATCTTGCCAGAAGAGTGATTTGAGCCTCCTGCGAGTGAACGCTCATGTATATCACTTATACATTATTAAGGAGGTTCATTCATCTTGCCAGAAGAGTGATTTGAGCCTCCTGCGATGAACGCTCATGAAGTTAGAGCTGTTTCAACCTCGCTAGCATTCCAAAATAATTTGGTAATCAAGGACATTCTTGATTCCACCTTTTGGAGGAGCAACTCAGTATTCGTCTCCTCTCCTCATTGCGCTCCGTATACGTTATGTAACGTTCGCTTTACTTCGATAAAGCAAGCTGATAAGTTTGACGGCGGCAAGCTGCTTTGCACAGTCAAACAACTTATGTCTCTGGTCGGCATAAGAAGGGCAATTTAGACGTGAGGAAGCTTTTGGAGGTGCTCGACGTCCTATAAGTAGAGACATTCTCCAGGACGCTCGGCAAGCACCTTGCGGAAGACGAAAGCATACGTCTTCCTTTAGTGTTCACACTCTTCAGGAGCAGCGTGCGGCTCTCCATGGAGACTCGCATGAGGGACGTTCCCTTAAAAAATATTCAATGTCATACGCAAAACGCTGTTCGTCATAAACATTGAGATGTTGGCAAGGTCGCTCGCCAGGACGCCTCTTGGCGGGCCTTGCATGCATCAAGGCGCTCAAACGAGTTCCTCTCTGAACCGTCGTTCAGAAGACTTGGTGTTCTCTGCTCAGACACTCTCGTAGCTGGACGCTTTCCAGGACGCTAAGCAGGACGCTTTTGAGGACGCTCGGCAGGAAGCTTTTGAGACGCTCAGCAGGACGCTTTCCAGCACGCTTTTGAGGACCGCTCAGCAGGACGCTTTTGTGGACATTCGCCAGGACGCTTCGGTGGAAGCTCGGCAGGACGCTAGCGAGGACGCTACGCCAGGACGCTAGCGAGGACGCTCGCCAGGACGCTAGCGAGGACGCTCGCCAGGACGCTAGCGAGGACGCTTTTGAAGACGCTCGGCATCCTACACGTCATGACGCTCGGTAGAGCACTTGCCAGGACGGTTCTTCAGAACGATAGGCGTCCTACGCATCAAGACGTTCGGCAGGATTCCTGCAAGAACGCTCTTCAAAGAGGGGCGGTCGTCGAAGTAGAGGAAGGCGAGTTGGTCTCGTCAAGATGTCTACTTCGCTTTCTACGAAGGGAGCGTTCAATAGAATCCATCACTTGATGAATTCCAGGAAAACTGTAAGCAGATTTCGGTGTCATAAAACGCCTCGTCTGCTTTCGGGATTGCGCTGCCGAAGGGGAACATTAAGGTCCTTCCTGTCGTAAGCCCAGTCTCTAATCAGGATCCTGCCCCTTCCTCGATTTCTGCGGGAATCGGGAAAAACTATATGCTCGAATTCCTGGATACTTTCTGTCATGTAAATGGGTTAGTTCTCATTGACAAAGATCTCATAACATTTTATCGCTTAAGCGGATAAGTAACAAATTTCGGAAGAGCTCTCATTCATTTTCAGAACCGAACGTGGACAGTCGTTTTCCTTTCTTTCTCTCTTCCTCGTCCAGGAAAGATGTAGTAGAGAATTCCGAGGTTCAAATTACTACAATACGTAGTTTTATCTTTGCGTCATTTTGCTAACGCATGGGTCGAGTCATATACGCATATCGTATTTACCTCTGCGGATAGAAGCCGAAGAACTGTTGTTCTAATGTATTTATTTGACACTCCCTTCAACCTTCCAAAGAGTTTTCGGGAGTAAGACAACTCTTCAGGTATTGTTACGACAACACCAACTCAGCTTTCTGTATTTAGCGAATTCTGTTTCGTTTAAATAGGCCTGCTTGAGAGTTCCCTTTTGCTCGATATCATACCTATTCCTTCGTAAAGGGAGTAGGCTGGCAACTCAGGCAGATAGATTCTGTTCTCCATTGAAGCTTTCCTTCGAGGAAGACTTCTCCTTCACTCTTTTTGATAGAGATCGAAGGTGGTCGATCTCCAATCCTTATTTTGTTTTCTTTAAGGAAAGAATTTAGGATGGAGATCGTTGTTCAGAATACTATAAATATACTACGTATATTAACCTCGCGACATGATTCTACTAAGCAGTTGAATTGTCCGAGGGGTAGGCGCATATCCTAGTTATTCTACGGATTGCGACTTAGACGAGAAGTATTCTAAATTGAACTTGCAACATCAACTCAGCTTCTGTATTTAGCGAATTTTGTTTCGTTTAAATATGCCTGCTTGAGAGTTTCCTTTGGCTCGATAATTTCATACCTATCCCTTCGTAAAAGGAGTAGCTGGCAACTCAGGCATATAGTGCGAGACGATGATCAAGGCTGCTGTTACTGTGATCTACGCAGTACCGGCTAGCTCGGTGTCATGCCCGGTTGGTTACGTCTCTCTCCCTTGCGGGAATGGCTTAATAAACCGTCTCTTTGCCCTACAATCATGGATTTTAGCCTCGGGTTGAGGAAATTTCTAGTAATCTTGAATGATCATACCTGCCGTTTACTTAGAAAATTTCAACAAGATATCTCTTATACTTGTTAGGTGCGGGTTTACCGCACGGTAACATTCTGTACGAATCTACTGCGGCATAGCACTATAATAATGCTCTCCTGCTTATGCAAAGCGCAGCCTTATTTAGGGAAGGAAGCAGGTCTGATGTGAGGGAATGGATGAGTTTGCTGGGGACCATTTCCTCGCTGGAGAAGCTTGTTTTCCTGAATAAACAGCAATTCAGACCTCTACAAATTTTCCTCACGAAGAAATTGGAATAACATCAAAGATCTTGTAATTCTAATTTTCTCTCAACGGCTTGAGGATCACCTCAGGTGATAGCTGAGAGGGTGCCAGACATCCGAACAGAGAACAGATGTTCTGGCACATTGTCTGAAAGAATTGGAAGCCAAATTAGTCGGCTTTCCAGTTCCTCGAAGGGTGAGGTTGGATCGAGTGGCCCAAATTCATCTCGGATAATTTCTCAGCTCTCTCATAGCTCGAGAAGAGAGAATTGGTTATGGGCTTGGGCACGGAACGTAACGATCCTCAATAGGTTCGTTAATCTAGTGCACGTCCGTGGGGGTCTTCTCGATCGAAGGCAACAACTACTGACGTCTGAGTAATCCTCACTTAGAAGTATGTCGAAAGTGAGGAGAGACTGAGGGAGTCCTTTCGTTAAGTTTTTTCGTAATATTGAAGGACGAAGGAGCTTCCTCTTAAGTTGTTACCTTATTCATGATCCTAGAGGATTAGCTTTAGTCGCCACATGTTGGCCTCTAAGAGGTTGGATTCACAGAGGTCAGGTAATTCAGCGAATTTTCAAAGACCCTTCCCGAGAGAATCGGTGTAATCAAACATCGTCACTTAGTGAAGTATCAATATCTCTCCTCTCTGAGTCTGAAAGCGTTCAGACTATCGAGAAGCGATAAGATCTTCAAGATTAATGGCAGTCTCTTGGCCAAGGCAAAGCAGTGCTGCCTATTTTCAGTTCTCAATCGGAGGGGGCCGTTTCTGGAGATAGTGAAGGAAATGACTGTTCCTCCACCTCCACCTCTGTGAATTTCGTTATGGTTCTATCTTTCCAGTATGAAGTATGAGATAAGATAGAAGTCCTAACTGTTGTAGAATATGCAAATATGTTGTTGACGGCCTCTAGGCTCAGAGATTCGGTTCTGTCAAACAACAAAGCTTCACGATCTTTGAGGTCTGTGGAGATCTTGTATTCTCTGGATCAAAGGTTCCGCATGGAACTTAGACGTAGTCTGAGTTTCTGATGCCAAAAGCATTCGAACCTATCCTTTCTGCGAACTTAATACACGTGACCAGAAAGGCTAATATTCTAACCGCTTTAGCCACGGCAAGGAGGGTTAGTGAGGTTTTAGCCATCATCAGAGGTTTTGGCTTTAAAGGACATAATGCGGTCTGTCCGCTAAGCCTTCCGTTCTTGATAAGAACGAAAAACCTGTCTGACCATTGACCCGAAGGCTTGGAGACCAAGGGTATGGCACAAATTATTGGGCAAGGGCAGTAGAGAGTCCTGTTGCCCTGTAGGGTCTCTCAAGTTTTATCTTGATAAAACTATAGAAAGTCAAGGTCAACAGACAATCTGCGGTGTTCCGTAAAAAGACCAGACTAGTTCATGTCAAGAACACCTGGCATGATAGCCAAGGAGTTCTTTTAAGAGGTCTCATTCATTATGTTTGCATAAAGATTTGAGATTTTTTCTTAATACAATGCTCAAGAGGTGAGGGCGCGGGCTCGGAAGCATTTCAAACAGAGCATGACACTCAGTAAACTCCTGAGTGCCCACGCTTTTGCGAAGCAACTTCTGGGTTCGCTTCACACTCCCGACAATCTGCGGTGTTCCGTAAAAAGACCAGACTGGTTCATGTCCACGAACACCCTGGCATTATAGCCAAGGAGTTCTTTTAAGAGGTCTCATTCATTATGTTTGCATAAAGATTGAGATTTTTTCTTAATATGAATTGCTCAAGAGGTGAGGGCGCGGCCTCGGAAGCATTCAACAGAGCATGACATCAGTAACATCTGAGTGCCCACGCTTTAGCGAAGCAACTCGTGTTCGCTTCACACTCCCGACGGGATGTGAAGACGACATTTCAGATCCGTAAGTCGCTAGGACCATACATATCCGTAGATATATTATTGGGTGCAAGAGGCAACACGAATCCTATCCTATAGAAAAGGGATAGGTGTGCTTTTAACTTTGAAGGGTTGGTCGCTTGAGGCGCGTTCCTTCTCTTTAGCCTAGAAGTTATGGAACTAACTTTGATAGGTTAGGTCAGGTGGTGGTTTTAGCTTCGGTGCCCTCAAAAGTATGGTCATATGGTCTAGTCACATTGTGGTCACGCCCCCGTGACAGATCATCTAGAGCGCACCAGCATTACAGGTCTCTACCTCGCTGGCAAACTCTAGTAACGCAGAAGCAGACTTTGGTGACAGTAATCACGAAGTCGGCTATGCTAACAGGTCAGGAACCAAGATGTATATCATCTACTTATTTAGTTTCCCAAAATCCTATTCTGTCTCTTCCCACCATCCGAAGGTGGGATTCAGCTATATATATCTGTCAGGTAAGTTTCATGAACAAAATGTTATTGTTATAATACAATTAAGTTTGTTCATACTTACCTGGCAGATATATATAATTAAAGTGCCCACCCACCTCCCCTCAGGAGACAGTGGCACTGATAAAATATGAATAGAAAATGGGAATAGTTCCTGATATCGCCTCCCAGCGGCGGAATGGGTACTACCACCTGGCCGCCCACTGCGTGTGCCGCGAATTTTTAAATTCTGTCGGACTTCAGAAAATACAGCTATATATATATCTGCCAGGTAAGTATGAACAAAACTTAATTGTATTATAACAATAACATTTTTCCTAACTATACAAACCTGAGGTCCTTTACATATAGTCTCTCCTCATGCCACCCCTCACTCTGCGTATTTTGCATGGGCCAAAAGCAAAAGTGATTTGTTTACCTCCCGCGCGACGATCGGACAAGCAGTTAACTACCGTTCTCCCCTTGTTCGAAGCTTACGACCGTTCCAGCTGCCGCTAGCTACTTCCTATTGTTAAAGGACCTCAGGTTTGTATAGTTAGGAAAAATGCAATTTTCGACAAATTGTCATTTCAAGGCGGTTTAGGTTGTGTTCATGATTTTATTTCTGTCGTATTGTTTGGCAGATATATATCTCGACATAGAGGTTGATACTGGAGGTTTGTAGTAAATGTTGGTTTGTATGTCAAGGTACACTGACCTTTATTGAGAGGGAGGGTCCACATAAGAATGTTTGATTGCTAAGCAACAAAGTTTAGAAAAATGTCCCCATTTAGCAAAATTTTTGAAAAGTTTATCAGTGTTTGTCTTCGTAGAAGTTACTGATGTAGACAAGGGAAAAAAATTTTTTCTGAAACATACAGGAATTGAATTGTATCATTTTCACTTATGTCAACAATACTTTTCCAGAAATTCGATACCCCAGAAGATGTAACTCGGAAGGTGCGGTTATTGGCCGAATGGGTGAAAGATTCAAAACATACAGTTTTTCATACTGGTGCTGGCATCAGCACTTCAGCCGGCATACCAGATTTTAGGTAGGTGATTTTTTGTATTTTGAATGTGACAGTACACTATAGTCGATTCATTTAAGGTAGATTCATGCGCCTACGAGACGTTTGTTTGGCGGCCTCTGATTGGCTGGTACCGGGAGGTAGGCCGCTCGCTCAGTATTATCATTTTCTACTGTGGCTTAGAAAACTAGCAATATTATGTTTATATTTCTTCAATCAACTCACGCTTTGCTCAAGATAGGAAAATTTTGGTCATACCATAGGATTCGGTATTAATTGTACAACTAAGTCATCTTTTCCTGAAATCAATAAGATAAAACACAAAGGAATTACAACGAGTAAAAGTGAAAAGAGAAGCATTTAATTCTTTATTACCTGTTTTTATTTATCATCGGATTTTGCATCATTAACGCGATTAAAATAAAATAAAACTTGTGTTTTCATACAACAAATTCACCCTGAATACGCTGGTGCTTTCAGATTTTGGATGCGTGTAAAATGTGAGGAGAAAGTGGAGAATATGTCTTATTATGTTGCACCAGTAAATGATTCAAGTTTGACGGTATTGCTGAGAAAATGAGATCTGCAAGGCGTTGTCGTTGCGTTTTTCGTATCAGCGAGAGATTTGAGTTGCCAATTAGTGATATAAAAGGTTGCAGTTTCGACAATATTTACCATGTTATATATTACATTTTTCTGAAAATAAATCACAGAATTTCCATTATAACTGTCGAATATTTTAAATCCAATATCATATAATATGTCTGGGCATATCTGATAAGGAAAAAAAAAAATAATAATAATCAGGTGGATGCATCTGGTATCATTAGCTCAGACCCATGCGGGCCGCGGAGAATTCAATCCAGCAAAGAAGTTGAACTCTGTGGAAAGACGACTTCACACTCGTCAACTCAGCCTAAACTTTAATCAGGTTGTTTCAAAACATTGTTTCTAATTTTATTTTATGAATATATTTTCAATGAAAGAGACTCAGAGACCTATTGAGTGATGAAATAATAATCTCAGTGAAATAATAACAGCAAATAATTAAGAAAAGATGATTCATATCAGGCTGAGTCAAGCTACGGATGCCAAAATAATAAGACATATTCTTCATTTTCTCTTCACATATTACACGCATCCAAAATCTGAAAGCACCAGCGTATTCAAGGTGATTTTATTGTAAGAACATACAAGTTTTAATTCATCTTGATTGTATGACTTATTAAAAATCCGATGATAAATAAAAACAGGTGTAAAGATTGAAATTTTTCTCTTCACTTTTACTCGTTGTAATTCCTTTGTGTTTTATCTAATTGGTTTCAAGGAAAAGATTATTTAATTGTACAATTAATACCGAATCCTTTGGTATGACCAAAACTTTATTATCTTTTGGAAAACGTGAGATAAATGAAGAAATATAAACATACTGCATGCTTTCTAAGTCACAGACGAAAATATGACACAATGAGCGAGCGGCCTACCTCCTGGTACCAGCCAATCAGAGGCCGCCAAACAAACGTCTCGTAGGCGCAAGAATCTACCTTAAATGAATCGACTATAGTATTGAGTTATTGTATTCCTATTAATGTAGATACTCTCTAGTTATGTGAGGACTCAACAAAGCCCAGTGGCCTCTTGTTATTCATTTCACTATATAATCGATTTATGCTACTGTTAGCTTAACTAATCTTGAATGTTGTTCAGTTATTCTTGCTAGGGATTATAATGTACAGTACAGCACAGCACATTGCTTTTTAACAAAGATAGTATGGTACTTTATTGGTAATGGTTGTATAACAACTGATACTTGATACGTAGTACATAAATTGTTTATTTGTCTTGAGGGTGAGGTATTGCAAAAGACTTCTTGTTATTCATTTCACTATATAATCGATTTGCAGGGGCCCCAAAGGTGTTTGGACGCTAGAAAAACAAGGGTTGAAGCCAGAAATTAATATATCATGGGACAATGCACGACCAACACTTACGCACATGGCGATTTTATCTATGGAACGCGCTGGTAAGTCTGCATTTATTTCTTTAGAGGATACTATTGGACGCTGAAATATTGTGTTGCAGGAACACCAGAAAGTCATTGAAAGTCATTGTTATCAGAAGAGTCGTGCAGAGCTCTCTTAAGCTGATCGGACCCATTATCCTATTGTTGTAGGAGTTAAAATATTTGGTGACTTTAATCAACATCTGTTGATGATGAAAAACATGGTTTACATTGCCATTACTGCACAGCATTCATGCAGGCGCAAAGTTATTCATCAGTAAGTAGCAAATGGTAGTAATGTAAACATTAGGAACTTTAGACAAATCTAGATAGAAAAACTTTTGTTAGTGAATGCTATTATTGAATTAATTTTGTTTCACAAAGAAATGTACAAACAACCTTTTCAATAATTCTTCTTATAAGTTTACAGCACTTACTTCCCAGTTGGAGTGTAAAGTACTTATCACATTTCAATCTTGCAGGGCATGTACAATATGTAGTGACACAAAATATTGATGGACTCCACTTACGCTCTGGTCTCCAGCGTCAAAAATTAGCTGAACTTCATGGGAATATGTTTGTGGATAAATGCAATTATTGTCAGAGGTAAGTCAGAGAACTGCAGAGTAATTATAATGTTAACATCAGAAAGTTTTTGGTTTTTAAATCATTATAAAAAGTCACAGGTCCTGATCTTTGTTGAACTGTTCTTCAAGTATTTCTGCTGAAGTGCATAATGTACCCTATTCTATTGTTGTTTTGCAGCTTCTTTCATAAGTTGAATTATAGTGACATTACAGTAACTTTTCTTTTGATTACAGGGGTCATTATTTTCTCACCAGAATGGAAAAAAGAATGAGTGAAGAATATAAGTGTAGTTTTAAGCAGACCACTCAGACACAGTTTAGATTCTCTTAGGTCTGACTTGAATTGTTTGTCTATAAAATTACAATGTAAATCAACAAAATCTATAATAGGGTAGATATAGATCAAGAGAAATAAAAAATAAAGAATAGATGAGAAGCAGTGCAGCTGAGATAAACTGTACTTGACCCTTCAGAGGATATTTAATACTGCATTTTCAGTAGTGTAGTGTTGAATGCATCATTTTGATTATACCTATTGATGACTGCCTTTTCTGTCCAGTGTTATTCAACTTCAGATTTATTGTTGTTTGGTTCTTATATCAGCTGAGCCATTAAATTTGTTCACCATTGAACAAAGTATATATCATTATTGTAGTAAATATTTAATTTGTGATTACTGTAGTATGGAATATTGCAAGTCCTTAGTATTTGAGACACTTTATGTAGGACATTTATTTTCTGTTGATTTTTAATGGTTTTGATTTTAATGATTTCCAAGTACTACATTAATTATTTTAACTTGTGGATTACCTTTTACACCTTTTCTATTTTTTTTACAGGCAATTTGTCCGTAGCACAGCAGTTACCACCGTAGGCCAGAAATCTGAAGGATTAACTTGTCCAGGAAAACGACCAAATGGCAGGTTTTGTCGTGGCAGACTGCACGACACCATTTTAGACTGGGAGGATGCCTTGCCTGATGATGACTTAGACCTTGCTATATCTCATTCATGGTAAGAATACTGTAATGTCTTTTTGTAAATAATGATACGCTTGGTATAATAATTCTTATTTTGTTCATGAAACTTACCTGACAGATATATATATAGCTGTATTTTCTGAAGTCCGACAGAATTTAAAAATTCGCGGCACACGCAGTGGGCGGCAGGTGGTAGTACCCATTCCCGCCGTGGGAGGCGGATATTCGGCGGAACTATTCCCATTTTCTATTCATATTTTTTTCTGTCGCCGGTCGGTAAACAAACTGTTTACAGACCTCCGCCTAGGATTTTGAAACTTCATTAGCCACTTAAGTATCCTAATTATTCTTTCGATTATTAACTTGGATTTGTGGCTAGGCATACGCTATCGTAAATTTTTTCATGCATTTGATGTCTGAAGCTAGTTAGCCTAGTTTCAGACTTTGTTGTCTGCATGTAAGGTGAGGCTACCGTAACTTTCGGTAGACACTCGCATAGTATATATGACGTTTACATGTTTTCTTTGCATAAGGTAATTAGTGTAATGTGTGACTGATTACGGAAGAAGGAGGATTCAATTACGCATTTTAGAGCGTGTTAGAATCAGGAGTTTCCTCCACAGTAAACAGAAGTTAGAAATAATGAACCTTCTAACCTCCTGTAGATTTTTATTTTGCCTAACCCTGTGGTATGGCTTACGAGCCTAGAATAAGTGTCTGCTAAAGGATTACATCAAGTAATCTTAGACTAAAGTGCTCGCTCTCCAACCAGTGTTGTGAAGTGTTAGATGCCCCTTGTGTTGTGGAGGGGTCGTCAGATCGGCCCCACCCCATAATGCCTCTAGGCCTGGACCTCTGTCGGACTCCCAGGACTCAGGGATGAGGGCATGTCGAAAGCGCCAAGCGGGTTACAAGGGGCTCCCACCGATCTGGCGTCCCTTCGGCAGAACCTGTTGACTCTTCCCAGGCTGCTAAAGATCGTGCACGTGCGCGAATCTTGAAAGATTGCTTCTCGTCCTCCGAGGCGTCCTCCCCACACAGGGGTTGGAGTTCTCGGAAGGACTCGCGCCCCCATAAAGAAGCGTTTATAGAGAAGAGGACGGCTTCTCGTCCTCTCTCTCGTCACGAGAGGATGAGAGAGTAAAGAGACCACATTTTCCCTTTTAGAAGAATGCACTGGCTCTTTCCTAAGGGACATTTAAGGAGGCTCATTCATCTTACCAGAAGAGTGATTTGAGCCTCCTGCGAGAACGCTCATGTATATATCATTTATACATTATAAGGAGGCTCATTCATCTTGCCAGAAGAGTGATTTGAGCCTCCTGCGAGTGACGCTCATGTATACATCATGTATACATTATTAAGGAGGCTCATTCATCTTGCCAGAAGAGGTGATTTGAGCCTCCTGCGACGTGAACGCTCATGTATATAACACTTATACATTATTAAGGAGGTTCATTCATCTTGCCAGAAGAGTGATTTGAGCCTCCTGCGAGTGAACGCTCATGAAGTTAGAGCTGTTTCAACCTCGCTAGCATTCCAAAAGAATTTGGTAATCAAGGACATTCTTGATTCCACCTTTTGGAGGAGCAACTCAGTATTCGTCTCCTCTCCTCATTGCGCTCCGTATACGTTATGTAACGTTCGCTTTACTTCGATAAAGCAAGCTGATAAGTTTGACGGCCGGCAAGCTGCTTTGCACAGTCAAACAACTTATGTCTCTGGTCGGCATAAGAAGGGCAATTTAGACGTGAGGAAGCTTTTGGAGGTGCTCGACGTCCTATAAGTAGAGACATTCTCCAGGACGCTCGGCAAGCACCTTGCGGAAGACGAAACGGACCATACGTCTTGCCTTTAGTGTTCACACTCTTCAGGAGCAGCGTGGGCTCTCCGCATGGTAGGACTCGCCATGAGGACGTCCCTTAAAAATATTCAATGTCATACGCAAAACGCTGTTTCGTCATAACATGAGATGTTGGCAAGGTCGCTCGCCAGGACGCCTCTTGGCGGGCCTTGCATGCATCAAGGCGCTCAACGAGTTCCTCTCTGAAACGTCGTTCAGAAGACTTGGTGTTCTCTGCTCAGACACTCTCGTAGCTGGACGCTTTCCAGGACGCTAAGCAGGACGCTTTTGAGGACGCTCGGCAGGAAGCTTTTGAGGACGCTCAGCAGGACGCTTTCCAGCACGCTTTTGAGGTGGACGACTCAGCAGGACGCTCTTTGTGGACATTCGCCAGGACGCTTCGGTGGAAGCTCGCAGGGACGCTAGCGAGGACGCTCGCCAGGACGCTAGCGAGGACGCTCGCCAGGACGCTAGCGAGGACGCTCGCCAGGACGCTAGCGAGGACGCTTTTGAAGACGCTCGGCATCCTACACGTCATGACGCTCGGTAGAGCACTTGCCAGGACGTTCTTCAGAACGATAGGCGTCCTACGCATCAAGACGTTCGGCAGGATTCCTGCAAGAACGCTCTTCAAGAGGGCGTCGTCGAAGTAGAGGAAGGAGTTTGGTCTCGTCAAGATGTCTACTTCGCTTTCTACGAAGGGAGCGTTCAATAGGAATCCATCACGTGATGAATTCCAGGGAAAACTGTAAGCAGATTTCGGTGTCATAAAACGCCTCGTCTGCTTTCGGGATTGCGCTGCCGAAGGGGAACATTAAGGTCCTTCCTGTCGTAAGCCCAGTCTCTAATCAGGAATCCTGCCCCTTCCTCGATTTCTGCGGGAATCGGGAAAACTATATGCTCGAATTCCTGGATTACTTTCTGTCATGTAAATGGGTTAGTTCTCATTGACAAAGATCTTCATAACATTTTATCGCTTAAGCGGATAAGTAACAAATTTCGGAAGAGCTCTCATTCATTTTCAGAACCGAACGTGGACAGTCGTTTTCCTTTCTTTCTCTCTTCCTCGTCCCAGGAAAGATGTAGTAGAGAATTCGATGTTCAAATTACTACAATACGTAGTTTATCTTTGCGTCATTTTGCTAACGCATGGGTCGAGTCATATACGCATATCGTATTTACCTCTGCGGATAGAAGCCGAAGGAACTGTTGTTCTAATGTATTTATTTGACACTCCCTTCAACCTTCCAAGAGTTTTCGGAGTAAGAACAACTCTTCAGGTATTGTTACGACAACACCAACTCAGCTTCTGTATTTAGCGAATTCTGTTTCGTTTAAATAGGCCTGCTTGAGAGTTTCCCTTTTGCCTCGATAATATCATACCTATGCCTTCGTAAAGGGAGTAGCTGGCAACTCAGGCAGATAGTATTCTGTTCTCCATTGAAGCTTTCCTTCGAGGAAGACTTCTCCTTCACTCTTTTTGATAGAGATCGAAGGTGGTGGCGATCTCCAATCCTTATTTTGTTTTCTTTAAGGGAAAGAATTTAGGATGGAGATCGTTGTTCAGAATACTATAAATATACTACGTATATTAACCTCGCGACATGATTCTACTAAGCAGTTGAATTGTCCGAGGGGTAGGCGCATATCCTAGTTATTCTACGGATTGCGACTTAGACGAGAAGTATTCTAATTGAACTGCAACATCAACTCAGCTTCTGTATTTAGCGAATTTTGTTTCGTTTAAATATGCCTGCTTGAGAGTTTCCTTTGGCTCGATAATTTCATACCTATCCCTTCGTAAAAGGAGTAGCTGGCAACTCAGGCATATAGTGCGAGACGATGATCAAGGCTGCTGTTACTGTGATCTACGCAGTACCGGCTAGCTCGGTGTCATGCGCGGTTGTTACGTCTCTCTCCCTTGCGGGAATGGCTTAATAAACCGTCTCTTTGCCCTACAATCATGGATTTTAGCCTCGGGTTGAGGAAATTTCTAGTAATCTTGAATGATCATACCTGCCGTTTACTTAGAAAATTTCAACAAGATATCTCTTATACTTGTTAGGTGCGGGTTTACCGCACGGTAACATTCTGTACGAATCTACTGCGGCATAGCACTATAATAATGCTCTCCTGCTTATGCAAAGCGCAGCCTTATTTAGGGAAGGAAGCAGGCTGAGTGAGGGAATGGATGAGTTTGCTGGGGACCATTTCCTCGCTGGAGAAGCTTGTTTTCCCTGAATAAACAGCAATTCAGACCTCTACAAAATTTTCCTCACGAAGAAATTGGAATAACTCAAGATCTTGTAATTCTAATTTTCTCTCAACGGCTTGAGGATCACCTCAGGTGATAGCGAGAGGGTGCCAGACATCCGAACAGAGAACAGATGTTCTGGCACATTGTCTGAAAGAATTGGAAGCCAAATTAGTCGGCTTTCCAGTTCCTCGAACGGGTGAGGTTGGATCGAGTGGCCCAAATCATCTCGGATAATTCTCAGCTCTCTCATAGCTCGAGAAGAGAGAATTGGTTATGGGCTTGGGCACGGAACGTAACGATCCTCAATAGGTTCGTTAATCTAGTGCACGTCCGTGGGAGTCTTCTCGATCGAAGGCAACAACTACTGACGTCTGAGTAAATCCTCACTTAGAAGTATGTCGAAAGTGAGGAGAGACTGAGGGAGTCCTTTCGTTAAGTTTTTTCGTAATATTGAAGACGAAGGAGCTTCCTCTTAAGTTGTTCCCTTATTCATGATCCTAGAGGATTAGCTTTAGTCGCCACATGTTGGCCTCTAAGAGGTTGGATTCACAGAGGTCAGGGGTAATTTCAGAGAATTTTCCAAAGACCCTTCCCTAGAGAATCGGTGAATCAAACATCGTCACTTAGTGAAGTATCTAATATCTCTCCTCTCTGAGTCTGAAAGCGTTCAGACTATCGAGAAGCGATAAGATCTTCAAGATTAATGGCAGTCTCTTGGCCAAGGCAAAGCAGTGCTGCCTAGTTCAGTTCTCAATCGAGGGGGCCGTTTCTGGAGATAGTGAAGGGAAATGACTGTTCCTCCACCTCCACCTCTGTGAATTTCGTTATGGTTCTATCTTTCCGTATGAAGTATGAGATAAGATAGAAGTCCTAACTGTTGTAGAATATGCAAATATGTTGTTGACGGCCTCTAGGCTCAGAGATTCGGTTCTGTCAAAACAACAAAGCTGCACGATCTTTGAGGTCTGTGGAGATCTTGTATTCTCGGGATCAAGGTTCGGCATGGAACTTAGACGTAGTCTGAGTTCTGATGCCAAAAGCATTTCGAACCTATCCTTTCTGCGAACTTAATACACGTGACCAGAAAGGCTAATATTCTAACCGCTTTAGCCATGGCAAGGAGGGTTAGTGAGTTTTAGCCATCATCAGAGGTTTTGGCTTTAAAGGACATAATGTGGTCTGTCCGCTAAGCCTTCCGTTCTTGATAAGAACGAAAACCTGTCTGACCATTGACCGAAGGCTTGGAGACCAAGGGTATGGCACAAATTATTGGGCAAGGGCAGTAGAGAGTCCTGTGCCCTGTAGGGTCTCTCAAGTTTTATCTTGATAAAACTATAGAAAGTCAAGGTCAACAGACAATCTGCGGTGTTCCGTAAAAAGACCAGACTAGTTCATGTCCAAGAACACCCTGGCATGATAGCCAAGGAGTTCTTTTAAGAGGTCTCATTCATTATGTTTGCATAAAGATTTGAGATTTTTCTTAATATCAATGCTCAACGAGGTGAGGGCGCGGCCTCGGAAGCATTTCAACAGAGCATGACACTCAGTAAACATCCTGAGTGCCACGCTTTTGCGAAGCAACTCTGGTTTTGTTCGCCTTCACACTCCCGACAATCTGCGGTGTTCCGTAAAAAGACCAGACCTGGTTCATGTCCACGAACACCCTGGCATTATAGCCAAGGAGTTCTTTGAAGAGGTCTCATTCATTATGTTTGCATAAAGATTTGAGATTTTTTTCTTAATATGAATGCTCAAGAGGTAGGGCGCGGCCTCGGAAGATTTCAACAGAGCATGACACTCAGTAACATCCTGAGTGCCACGCTTTAGCGAAGCAACTCTGTGTTCGCTTCACACTCCCGACGGGATGTGAAGACGACATTTCAGATCCGTAAGTCGCTAGGACCATACATATCCGTAGATATATTATTGGGTGCAAGAGGCAACACGAATCCTATCCTATAGAAAAGGGATAGGTGTGCTTTTAACTTTGAAGGGTTGGTCGCTTGAGGCGCGTTCCTTCTCTTTAGCCTAGAAGTTATGGAACTAACTTTGATAGGTTAGGTCAGGTGGTGGTTTTAGCTTCGGTGCCCTCAAAACCCCAAAAGTATGGTCATATGGTCTAGTCACATTGTGGTCACGCGTTGACAGATCATCTAGAGCGCACCAGCATTACAGGTCTCTACCTCGCTGGCAACTCTAGTAACGCAGAAGCAGACTTTGGTGACAGTAATCACGAAGTCGGCTATGCTAACAGGTCAGGAACCAAGATGTATATCATCTACTTATTTTAGTTTCCCAAAAATCCTATTCTGTCTCTTCCCACCATCCGAAGGTGGGATTCAGCTATATATATATCTGTCAGGTAAGTTTCATGAACAAAATGTTATTGTTATAATACAATTAAGTTTGTTCATACTTACCTGGCAGATATATATAATTAAAGTGCCCACCCACCTCCCCTCAGGAGACAGTGGCACTGATAAAAATATGAATAGAAAATGGGAATAGTTCCTGATATCCGCCTCCCAGCGGCGGGAATGGGTATACCACCTGGCCGCCACTGCGTGTGCCGCGAATTTTTAAATTCTGTCGGACTTCAGAAAATACAGCTATATATATATCTGCCAGGTAAGTATGAACAAACTTAATTGTATTATAACAATAAAACTTTTCTGGCAATTATGACTTTTAAGTTTATGCAAATCAGAGAAATTGTAGCTGAGGACAAATTTCACTTGTGTTATTTTATAAATAAATTATTGTCTGCTGGAATTCAAAGCTTAAAAAAATATTTATTCAAAACTATAGATTTGATTATCAGTATGAAAAAGAAGTTGAATGGAACCTGTAAGTCACATTTGTCATATTGTGCATTGAAAAAAAGTGTGCAGGCCTGAAGTGACTCTAGTTGTTCTCCTTACAGTGCAGCAGAATTAAGCATTTGTTTAGGTACGACACTTCAGATAGTCCCTAGTGGCAATCTGCCTGTCGACACAAAGAAACGTGGAGGAAAACTTGTTATATGCAACCTCCAGCCGACCAAGCAGGTAAGCCCTCAAATTGTAAAGGTGCATAGCTTTACACATTTAAGATACTCTAATGTCATTATGTATGATAATTATTTTCACTTTTTAAAGATAATTTATATTTAACAGACACTTGTTGCCTTTGTAAAAATGCATAATTTCTGTTACCATTTAAATTCTTATAGGATAGACACGCTGACCTCATCATTAATGCGTATGTGGATGACGTTATGAAACAGCTCTTGGAATTCATAGGTGTTGAGCTATTACCTTATAATCCAGACGATGACCCAACAAAGATAACTAAGCTGCTGGTGACGAACTACAGCAGTACTCAAGATTCATTGGCAGAAGAGGAGGAGAAAGAAGGTGATCGCAGTGGTAGTAGTTATATTGAGCCAATTGAGTGGACCATACAAGAGAGTTGGGTCAGAGATAAAGATTTGGCAGATAAGGTAAAAAGTAGGAAAGTAATTAGAAATAAGAGGCCAAACAAAAATGAAGACGACAAGAGTTCGATTGGGAGAAAGAAGATTAAAACCGATATCGACAACAATGCGCAAGTGGATGATTCAGATAGTCTCCTGAATGGCGAAGAAGAAAAGGTCGACATTAAGGACATAAAAGAATCTGTGAAAGAAGAAGTGAATCGCACAATTGGAGAGTTGAATGGTGTGGAAGACATTAAGGGTGAATGCAAAAATGGGGAAACTAGGATTATAGTTTGTGATTTAAAAAGTGCACTGAAGGAAGAATGTCCACCTCTCTTGGAGAAAGTTACGGAAGGAGTAGAGGTGAAAGAGGAGAGAGAAAGACTGACAGTGGAAGCTCCAGTTGTTTAGGGTAGGAATGTGTCTCATTATCTCGAGCATCACATTGTATTCTCATGTTAGGTCCTGTCATATTTTTGCAGGTTATAACATATGGGTAGTGCCAACACATTACGAAAAAATGCCACATTCCTCTCTCATTTATTCTCATAATTTCTTTATAAATGTCCTCATTTTCATGAATCTCACTTTGCCATGAAGGGACTCCATTACTCATCTGTCATTATCGGGTTTATTAGTAGTTGTCAGTAAGGACTTGTAGATATTTTATATGTTGTATTTATATCTAGTCTACTGTGAATCTTGCTGAAGTTTTTAATCATCACTGCTGTTTGATACAGGGCAGCTTAGTAGTACTTAATTTTCCTTTGGTACATAATACAGTATGTACTTCTCTTTATATTTAATTTATTTAGAAGCAAAGTTTACCACAAATCACCAATATCAAAGTGAGTAGGGGAAAGTACATCAATCATAAGTATTTTTTACTCAACACCTAACCACGTGCATTTATATTAGCCAGAATTTGCTGTGACAAATATTTTGTTACCTCTGATCTTTGGAGCACTGCTGTTAATCCTCCAAGAGCATTTATATACTCATTGCTAGAGGTAGAGATAGCTAATTCTCTGGCATTTATTCTCCATGGTATAGGTGTTGCTGCTAAGAACCCTAAGCTTTTCACTAATGGTTCATGAGGATTACTTGTTGCCAGAATTTCTGGGGAGTTACTTTTCATAGCGGACTAATAGCACTGACATAATGGTGTTGTAGATCAATTATTGAAATAATGTCTAGTCTAAAGTAGGCACTCTTCCTAAACATGTTGTACCGAAGCATCGAGCGGTACTTTAGTGTGTAAAGGTTGGTCATTGGTTTCCTGGTGCCTGACATGTTGTATGTTACACCAGAGAGAAGGTTTATTACATAACACTCGTTCATTCTAACAGTGATACTTTCCTCCATACTAGTGAACTGCTCATATAACTGGCAAGTTGACGACTATCAATTATTGCTTTGAAGTATGTTGATGAGACCACTTAATTACTTTTGAAGACTCGTGCAGATTGCCCAAAGAATGTTATTTTAAACTAAAGAGGTGAAAATTGAAGTTAAAGAAGCTAGACAGCTGTTTAGAAAGAGACCACAAGAAAGAAGGTATGGAGATGGTCTTTTCTTGTCTGCATTTTAGGTAGGAGAAAAATGAGTAGTATTTGATAAGTAAATGACTGGTTCAGTTTTTAATTAAAGATATATCCCATTCATTTCCTGTAAGGCACAATTGTTTTGTATCAAAGACTTACTACCTACATATGTTAAGGATGTGTTACCATGTAAATCTTAATTATTGTCTAGGTAAGGTCCTTTTTTTTTTGGTTATTCAGTAGTTTACAACGAAGTATATATTAACACAACATTGTATGTGCAATTACAGCTTTTTTCATGCCATGTATACAGTACTAAGCTTCCAAGGCACAAAATTACATTTTGGTAATATCCATTTTTCAAGGTTTTGCTGTTTTTCTGTTTATTTTTTACTGGGCTGCTTTCCCTGGTGGGGTCCTGGGGATTGTAGCATTCTGCTTTTCCAACATGGGTTGCTGCTTGGCTCCTGTTAATAATAATAATAATGGTAATTGCAGAAGTAAATTAATATATGTAAATTTGAGGGTGTGTAGGGAAATTAAATATTTTTCACCATCATGCTGGACTAACAAAATATTTTAGAGTTTGAAATTTGGTAATTAAGATATGATAAAGGAAGGCTTGATTAACTGTAAAAATGGTATCGTTACTTTTAAAAAGGGTCTCTTCTTCTGCTGGATGTCCAATACCCACATTATACACATCCAGGATTGAATGACCTCCTGGAGGAAAAGGTTAGGTTAGATGTGATTATCTTGGAAGGTAAATGGCACGTCCCCATTTAATGCAGTAGCTCCTACGTCCAGCCAGACCTTGAAACTCTAGGTCAGGTCTTTGTTTATGTAATGATTGATGTGTTTCTCTGAGTAAAGTAGCCAGTGTGGAGAAGGGTAAGCTCGATGCTGAATGTTCATTGTGGACATACTAGCAGTTGCATTTCCATGGAGGAGTATAGGAATAAAAAAAGCTTGTGAATGGGAAGCAATATTTTCCAATACATACACCAAGGAGGGATTTTCAATGCATTCATTGTGGTAGGTCACTTTCATGTTCTAGTGAAAAATATGAGGTAGCTAAAGCACAAGCAACACATCATTGTTGTGTACCAATCTTACAGTCCAGTGTTTGTTTATTTTGTATTATAATACGAACGTAAACTCTACCCTTTACCTTTTTTTAATCTTGACTTGCCTCTGGTAATTCAAATCTGATGGCCACTTTTGTATAATTTTTATTCAGCATTGTATACCAGTCAATCACTTGTGGACATTACCACCCGCCAGTTTTAAGAATTCAGACATGAGAAAAACTGGAGAGAACATCCATCCTTTTTGCTGTGATTGTGGTTGCTATTGATGATAAGGGATTTACTTCTGCCATCTTCATAGTAAAAAAAAAAAAAAAAAAAAAGTGAAAAAAATAAAAAAGATGTTAGTTGTATCTTGTAAGAGAAAATATTAATTTTATTTTGTTCTAGAATTTTGTGTTAAGTTTCATACACAAATATGGCAAATTCCATACAGTATTTAAAAGTATTTTAATATTTAATGGGTACAAAAGTACATTTCGACAATAGATACCTTTTGTGTATGCTGGAAATTTTCAATTTGTTATAATTGATGACACAATAACAACAATTAATTGTATCTTGTACAAAAATTTTATTATACAGTACAGTATTTTAGATTTAATGTTGTTGTTGTATAGGAACAAATTTTTTAATATGAAGAATTTCTATTTTTAGTACAATATACTTGAGCACAATGATTTTGAAATACTGCTGCTTATTGTAATTCTAAGATGATTTAAAACACAAGTTTCCACTTATTTGTGATGATCAGTACTAACTGTATAGCAGTATTTTGGCAATAAAAGTTATAAAAAATGAATAAAAAAATTCTGTACTTAATATAGTAGCAATGTACTATAATACAAGTACTTTGCTTCATTACAAGGAATGAAACTATTCAATCATTTCTTTGTGTGTCATAATAATTCCTTTCCCTTTGTTGTATATTTGGAAGTTATTGATAATCATAAATATTGTATTTGTTATTGACTGATAAATATGAACACTAACCCTGGCATAACAGAAATGTTGCCAGGCAGACCTTTGTTTCCCACAGGGTGGCAATAAACTAGGTATGTATTTATTTTGTACAGGTTTTCTCATCGTTGGTTTTATAATGCACTAATACAGATACTACTGTGAGTAGGAGTATTTTCTGTCGTGTTTTTGTGTTGAGTTTAAATAGGTATATTAAGCCGTATGTTATGTTTGCCCATGATAGTTCATATACACAGTAGGTCCTTATTAAAAAATTTTGTAGATATAAAATTATTACATGTACTTCGTTTTTCTCTATTGTACAGACTTTTACTTGTAATTTATTGATTTTGGTTACCAAGCACTTTGTTTACCAAGAGGATAATAAAAAGAGGTTTCATACAATCAACTTACCTGTCAGATATATACATAGCTAAGACTCCGTCGTCCCCGACAGAAATTCAAATTTCGCGCCACTCGCTACAGGTAGGTCAGGTGATCTACCGGCCTGCCCTGGGCGGCAGGACTAGGAACCATCCCCGTTTTCTATCATATTTTCTCTGTCGCCGGTGGTATCAACATTGTTGCTATTACCTCCTGACTTAGATTCATATTTCATCCTTTGATCATCGTTTCTCGGCTTTTTGGTGACGTATCTGGATCGTGTTTTGACATTCGCTACTGTGGACTGTTTTTGGAATTGCTTTTTTTGGATTTTTCTCAGTATGTCTCATTCAAATGTGAGTGTGAGAATGTGTGTGAATGTAGGCTGCAGGGTGAGGATACCGAAAGCTTCGGTGGATCCTCACACTGTATGCCGTAAATGTAGGGAGTTTCAGTGTTCTGCTAATAATACTTGTAAGGAATGCGAGGGATTAAATGCAGAAGAGTGGAAGACTTTGACTTCTTATTTGAAGAAGTTAGAGAGGGATAGTTAGACGTCTGAAAGGTGTGAGTTCCAAGGCCTATTGAGCCTTTTACTGTAATTTGAAATAATTTCTAATCCTACTGATTTAGATTTCTCCCTATGTATCTCATTCTCAAAGTGTACTTTCGGAATCGGCCTCGGAAATCGCCAATCTGAAAGCTACGATTAGAGACATGAAGTCCAAGATGGCGGACTTGCAAGGTAAGGCTAGTGAAAGTGAGCATTACAGTGAAGTGAGTTCTCCCAGTGTTGTGGAGGGGGCGTTTGATCGTCCCTGCGACGCTCCCAGGCCTAGACCTCTTCCAAGCTCCCATGCCCAGAGGAGAAGGAAAGTCGAAAGCCTTAAGGAGGTCGTGGGGAATCCCCAACGGTCAGACGTCCCTTCAGCTAGCTCTGCTTCGTGGCAGGCTGCTCAAGGGCGCTATAGGAAAAGCGTCCTTCGTGAGTGTTTCTCGTCCTCTCCCTCCCTCTCCACCTAAAACGAGGGTGGAAGGAGTCGAACTTGTCGAGACCTCTGAAGCGTCATATGAAAGAACCCGAAATAGATTCGAGCCCAGGGCGTTTCTCAGATGACGCTCCCTCTTCTATTAAGAAGGCGAAGGTGGCGTCAGCGTCACCTGACGAGTACGCAGAAGTACCCTTTCCTACTTCTCCCCCGAGTGATGACGAAAGGCGTCATGCAGTGGACGTGGGAGAAGCGTCAAGGATAATAATTATGGCAGTTCTAAGAGCAACTGTCCTCTCTAGTGGGAGTTTTAGCGCCTCGTAGGAAGGACGTGGCGCTTCCAATCAAGAAGTCTCGTCCTCTCTCCCCTGCTAAACGAGAAGCGTCATGCAGACGTGAAACTTCTAAACATCTTACAGAAGCTTCGGGTTCGAGAGCGAGAACGGTTGCTTACGAAAGTTTCGTAACGCCAGAGAGACGTAAGAGTGTCTTTTTAGACATGAAGCGTCATTGAAAACTGTTGGTAGACATGACGCTCCGACCAATATTTTGACGCCAAGTAGGACGCCTTTGAAGAGCGGAGCGTCTTCCAGGCGCGAGGCGTCATCAAGACGTCAGCAGCCAAGTAAGCGAGAGACGTCAGCCAGGACGCTTGGCGAACGGGAAGCGTCATCCAAGCGGGAAGCGTCTTCTAATTATCAAGAGAAGCCTGAGCTTGTGGCGCCTTCCAAGGCTATTAAAGCGGGAAAGAGGAAAGATTATCATTCCCTTAGCCCCTCTCCTATTAGGAGTTTGTCTCCTCCAGAAGAGGAACGTACGGAAAGGGGAGCGGAGACTCATTTAGATCCCGAGTTGGAAGAAAACTCGGATGATGAATATCAGAGAAGAGAAGGACTGTCGAACTATAAGGTTTTGACTGCCTTGCTTCTTGAGGAGTATGGAGACGAGTTGACTCCTGCCGCTCCTCCTTCTCCGCCGCTCGTCTCTTTTCGTGTGCTAAGACGAAGAAGCCTTCGTCTTTTCTCAAAATGAAGCCCACCATTTCTATGAAGAGGGCCTTACAATCCTTAGACTCATGGATGAAGTTTAAGAAAGACTTAGTGAGAACAGTCTTCTGCATGCCTCCAGCGAGATTAGCTGGTAAAAGAGGCATTTGGTTTCAGACGGGAGAGAATATGGGTATTGCTCTCCCGTCTACGTCGGAAGCAGACTTTTCGACCTTAGTTGACGCTTCACGTCGACAAGGTCTCAATTCGGCACGAATTACGTGGGGAATTTCTGAACTGGACCATCTCCTCAAGGGACTCTTTCATGTATTGGAAGTTTTTGCAACTTCTTAGATTGGTCCCTTGGGGTGATGTCCAAGAAAGCCCATGATTCGGAAGGAATCGAACCTGTAGCCCTGTTATGCTTATTGTCTTGTATAGACAAAGCGGTACAGGATGGCGCTTTTGAAATCTCCTCATTGTTTGGAGCAGGTCTTCTACAGATAAGAGGACTGTATATGGGGCCTTCTTAACCAAGGCAGTCTCACACGCTCAGAGGGCAGCGCTACTGTATTCGCCTTTGTCTGACTTTTTGTTCCCTTCTCAGTTGGTGAAGGACATTGCTCATTCTTTAACTGAGAAGGCGACTCAGGATCTTCTGACGCAGTCAGCAAGGAAGAAGAAGCCTGCTTCTGCATCTGACAAGAAAGGACCTAGTACATCAGTTCAGCCCTTTCGAGGTGGTCCGACCTCCAGACCTCCCGCAAGAAGGAAGGCTCTGGAGAAGAGAGGTAGGGGGACAAGAGAGCGATAGAACTAGTACTGGATCAAAACTCCCAGGGGTTTTACAATCGCCTTTTTCTGGTTGCGAAAGCCTCGGGAGACTGGAGACCAGTACTGGACGTCAGCTCTCTGAACAAATTTGTTCAGAAGGAGAAGTTCTCCATGGAGACTTCTGCTTCAGTCCTAGCGTCATTACGACAAGGAGATTGGATGGTGTCTCTAGATCTCCAGGACGCCTACTTTCACGTTCCGATCCACCCTTCATCGAAGAAGTACCTCCGTTTCATGACGGGGGGAAGGATCTTTCAGTTCAGAGCCTTGTGTTTCGGCCTGTCCACAGCTCCTCAGGTCTTCACAAGCCTGATGAAGAATGTGGCGAGGTTTCTTCACCTCAAAGGAGTAAATATCTCTCTGTATCTGGACGACTGGCTCATCAGGGCCAGATCAGAGAGACAGTGCTTGGAGGACCTAAAGTTAACTCTAGGTTCTTCCCACTAGGAAGACTGCATTTACGTCCGCTTCAATTCTTCCTCAAGAAGTCTTGGAGCTGGAAAACCGGACAGCTTTCGGACGTATTTCCCATTCCAGTGGAGATAAGATCGCACCTGGAATGGTGGTTGCCCCCTCTGGAAGAGAACAAAGGGATCTCTCTAAAAACACAGAACCCAGACCTAGTGTTGTACTCCGACGCGTCGGAGAAAGGTTGGGGAGCGACATTAGGCTCAGAAGAGGTGTCAGGCACCTGGGAACCAGCGCAGGTGACTTGGCACATAAACTGCAAAGAGCTCTTCGCCGTGCATCTGGCTTTGAAGAGTCTAGAACCTCTGGTGTCAAACAAAATAGTGCAAGTAAACGTGGACAACACCACCGCACTTGCCTACATTCGAAAACAGGGAGGGACTCACTCCTCGTTCCTTTACGAACTGACGAGAGACCTATTGCTTTGGACGTCTCACAGGAGCTTCTCCCTTCTGACAAGGTTCGTACAGGGAGTAAAGAATGTGAGGGCGGACAGACTCAGCAGGAGGAACCAGGTCCTTCATACAGAGTGGACCCTACACGAGGAAGTGTGTCTAGATATATGGTCGCTGTGGGGGACGCCTCATGTGGATCTCTTCACCACATTCATTTCCAAAAGGCTGCCAGTCTCTTGCTCGGTCGTGGAAGATCCAAGAGCACTTATGGTAGACGCCTTCCTGTTAAATTGGTCTCGAGTAGACGTATATGCTTTTCCCCCATTCAAAATCCTGGGATTAGTAATGAAAAAGTTTGTGGCGTCAAAGGAGACGAGGATGACGTTAATAGCCCCCTTTTGGCCGACCCAAGATTGGTTCACGGAGGTGGTAGAGTGGATCGTAGACTTTCCAAGATCCCTACCAAGAAGGACGGATCTTCTCAGACAACCACACTTCAAGAGGTACCATTAAAACCTCCCCGCTCTCGCTCTGACTGCCTTTCGACTATCGAGAGACTTGTCAGAGCCGAGAGGCTTTTCTCGCGAAGTTTGCAAGCGCGATCGCGAGAGCACGCAGAACCTCCACTACGAAAGTATATCCAATCGAAGTGGGTTAGGTTTTTAGAAGGTGGTGTAGATCCAAGAATTTGTGTCCTCCTCCTACCTCTATAGCGGAAATTGCTGATTTCCTGCTATTCCTGAGAGAAAAATCTCATCTAGCTGTATCCACAATAAAGGGATACAGAAGTATGCTCTCTGCTGTCTTCAGGAATAGAGGATTAGATCTGGCAGATAATAAAGATCTCCACGGTCTCATAAGGTCATTTGAGACTTCAAAGTCGAAGGTACCGGTACCTCTGAACTGGAACCTAGACGTAGTCCTCAAAGTTCTTTCATCTGAAAGATTCGAACCTCCTCATCTGGCATCGTTTAGAGACATCACCAGAAAATGCCTATTCCTATTATCTTTAGCTACGGCAAAGAGAATTAGTGAATTACATGCTCTGCAGGATAAAGTAGGATTCAAGGGAGACTCAGCTATTTGCTCGTTTAAGACCCTGTTTTTAGCGAAAAACGAGAATCCCACGAATCCCTGGCCTAAGTCATTCGAAGTCAAAGGCATGTCGAGTCTCGTAGGCAGAGAAACAGAGAGGTCTCTATGCCCTGTTAGAGCTCTGAAGTTCTACCTTCAGAGAAAGCATCAGATGGGAGGCTCTAGACAAGGTCTTTGGTGCGCGGTAAAAGACCCCACAAGACTGATGTCCAAGAATGCGCTGGCATTCTTTGTAAGAAACGTCATTACAGACGCTCATAAGGTCTGTCCTGACGAACAGTTACAACTGTTGAGAGTAAAAGCTCATGAAGTGAGAGCTGTAGCGACGTCTCTCTCGTTTCATAAGAATATGTCGCTTAAAACATCAATAGATACGACATTTTGGAGATACAACTCAGTATTTGCATCTCATTACTTGAAAGACGTTCGTGTGACATATGAGAAGTGTTTTTCTCTAGGTCCTTTCGTATCGGCGGATACGATTCTGGGTACGGGAGCCGACACCAATCCTTAAATGTATATACTTTTCTTCTTTTTGGATATGGTCTGGAGTCTCTTCGAACAATGGAGGACTTGGTTTAGCACGGGCGGCCGTCTATGTTGTTCAGTAAGAGAATCTTGTCATATCCAATTAGATGAGTATAATTTTTTTTGAAAATTTTGTATGTGTGCGTAGTGGTTTTGAGTTACGGTTGTTGTGACGAGTTCGGGGATAACTCGGAACAATCCTTAGTTCTAACATATGGTTAGGATCAGGTGGTCGGGATTGGTTGTGTGCTCCTTCATAAGGTGTATTGTCATATAAGTGGATCAGCACCCATTGACAAAGTCCTTTTAGGCTCTGCCGAGTAAGCGGATAAGACCCCATCGGCAGACCCACAAGAACTCTTGGCCATAGATCATATATCTCGCTAAAGTTTCTTGAGGTGATGCAGACTACTGGGCAAACACCCACGAAGTCTACCACCTATCAGGTAGGAACCAAGGTTTTATTTATACCTACAACATATGTTGTTTACCTGTCTATTCCATATAGTAGCTGTCTCTTACCCTCCACCGAAGGGTGCCAATCAGCTATGTATATATCTGACAGGTAAGTTGATTGTATGAAAATGATATTGTTATGATACAATAAAGTTTCATACATACTTACCTGGCAGATATATACAATTAAAGGCCCACCCAGCCTCCCCGCAGGAGACAGGTGGAAGAGAGAAAATATGATAGAAAACGGGGATGGTTCCTAGTCCTGCCGCCCAGGGCAGGCCGGTAGATCACCTGACCTACCTGTAGCGAGTGGCGCGAAATTTGAATTTCTGTCGGGGACGACGGAGTCTTAGCTTTGTATATATCTGCCAGGTAAGTATGTATGAAACTTTATTGTATCATAACAATATCATTTTTAAATTTTTTTAGTAAAATACTCGAGTAATTTTACAGGATTTGTGGTGGTCCATGTACTATTAACACATTACGATTATGTTAAATTAGTTAATATATTGTATTTGTATTCTACAGAATAGGATTAATTGCATAGCTGCAGTAAACAATTAACTTCTGAAGGAATAATATTCACATTTGGGTATAGTGAATGTTCGAGTACTGTGTTGAATGATTCATTATACTGTAAAGTGTATGTGTATACTTGCTGAAATTCCAGCCAGTCTCAGGTTGAGGAATGTGTTCATGAAAATATTTCCGATGGCTTGTGTACTCCACATGAAGCCACTGTAGCTGTTGTCCAATACTTTGTTGTGATACATTTTGACTGTCTTTTTAGGATACAGCATTGTATAATCATCCTCTAGCATAAAAAAAACCACCATTAATAATAAAACTGGGAAACAGTAGAATTGTAGGTCTTGGAAAATTCTTTTACCATTTGTACTTCTTACTGATATATTCCGTCATCTGTGATATATTACAGGACTGAAGTCTCCATGATACTTATCCCCTTTTAATTTTTTCTTGCCACACATAATAGGTCCATAAGTCCATAATTTCTTGAATGTCCGCTAGTCATAGCGCAGTAAATTTGACCCTATTGGATGTTTTAACATGTAATTTAAAAGGTAAAGAAATGATACAGTAGTCAAATCATTTGCAGTAGGTGTATTATCATGTGAATAGCCTGTAATATTGAATGATATAAAATTTCCACTGCTGATTTTGTGATAAGCATCACTGCCAGACAAAATTTAAAAGAACCAAAACTTGAATTGCAACCTAGATATTTGTAATGAAGCAGCTTTACAGTAAATAATTAATGTTGAACACTTTATTTATTCCACTCCCAAATTTAGAATAAGAGTAACGTAGACGTCTCATGTCTGTGATTTAGAATAAGAGTAGTTTTATGTAGAAGCCTCTCCTTATCTCTTATCTTATAATGAATGCCTCTACACTTTTGTAAGACAATGTAACTTACACTTGGAAATGTTAAGATAATGTGATGTAATCTTTTGAGATGGCAAATATGAAAATATGCTTGCCACTTCTTGACATCCCAACACTGAAAGTGCAATACTAATGCCTCTTGATTGTTTATCTCGTGTAAACCTGTGATGGCTTCTTTGCTACTGGCTTCCTGCTTCCTTCTCAGTACATAAGGTCTTGGTTAGCATCAAGCAATGAATTGCTATTGCACCAGTGTTTTAAGTCACTGGTGGTACAGCATATCTCTCAGTACCAGCCAAACTTACTGTATAGAAGGGTTTATACACCAACTTGAGGGACAAGGGTTAGTTTTTCCACTAGGAAGCTGCTTAACTCTGGGCAACAAGCACCACAGATGAACAACTGCATCTTCACTGCCAAAATACTTTCAAAAGTATTTTGAACATACTTGTTAAGTAATCATTCCAGTATTTATAGATGAAGGATCAACGCTACAGGTGGTCCCACATTTCTAACTATGGCCTCACATACTGAAGATACCAGCCAATCTTGAGGCATAGTTACCGTTGCCAGTTTTGTGCAGAATATGAATACAGCCACTGTAATTCGTAGTTCATGAACCATTTTTGTTTATATACAGAAACAGGGGTTTGTACAGTAGTTGAGTAAAAATACAGCTTATAAAATATAGATCATACATCATTAGCGGTCTATGCATCTTAGGTGACCGTTCACAAGCACCATGAACTTGAAGCATTTTTACACAAAGATGAGAAGCTTATAGGTTAAATTTTTCAATATCAAAATTACTCTTGCACAGAATTAGTATGTTACATAACATGGTATATCACGTCTATATGAAAGGCTTAGTTCTACAGGAAGTGCTAACAAAAAAAGGTCCAAGTGGTCAACTGTCCAAAAGGGTTTATAAACTATTAAGAATCAAGGTAGATTACTGGTTAATGTTCCCTGCACCTCATAAGGTTTACTGAAAATGTAACCTCATGTAATAACTATAAAGTACATAATGCAAAAGAATGTG